>NW_011888783.1:31458984-31460810 GCF_000151845.1 Pteropus vampyrus | reverse complement strand
CTCCATTGATATACAAAAAACATATTTTAAAAAGAATTTAATCATCGAAGTAAAATCTGTTTGTCTTAACCTTTACGGCTTTTCTGATTTTTTTTAATTTTTATTTTTTTTATTAAAGCAGACTCTCCCAAGCCTAATACATTGTAGGTGCCCCAGAAATATTTATTGAATGATTTAGGTCTGAGTTTAATAAAATATATGATTTTTATTTTAAAGTAGTCAATGATTTCTTTGTGCAATAAGCATGAGCAGAATGGCAGAATCAGATAACTCCCCTTATTTTTATCCATGGAGTATAAGTAAAAGTATCAGCTATAACAGTTAAATTTTAAATAAATCTATTAATGTGATTATACCGGTTCCAATTACAGTAATTATTTCCAATTTTCTTGAATGTAGTCATGCTCCATGAAGTTAATAAGCAGATGGTATCAATATATATTTATTTAATGTTACAAAAATATTGACTTTGACAGTAAGGGTGATTGTTGTGTCCTCAGAGTCTTTGGCAATTCAGCAGCTATTTCAGATAAAACCCTTCAAATAATTTTATTATTATCAAATCTGGGTAGTTTCCAAGTATTGTTAGAATGAATAAATATATCTTAAGTTCTAATATAGATTTATTCACAGAATAATCACCACCTTCTAGGGTTTAGATACCAAAATTATTTACACATCTAGTTTTTGCTTTTCCCTGACACACAGCATGTGTAGGTTCAGTCTAATCACTTTGTGTGTGTGGAACTACAGCAATATTCTGAAATTTTCCATTAGTACATTCTACTCCAATTGGATTGAATCGCTTATCAAATAAGATTTGTTGAACTAGTCAAAGTAGAAAATTTCAACATTTTTCAAATTTGTGCAAATGATCAAGAACACTCATGTAAGATGTATGAATTTTTACTCTCAAAAGTTAGCTGAGAGTTGTTTGATGTAAGAGTACTAAATATGAAGCAAACATGACTCAGGTACACACAGAGGCTTTATCATACCTACTTTCATCTTGTTATTCTTCAGAGTGCCCCCATTTCATTATTTAATTTTAGCATAAGTAAATAGCTTAAAAATTATATAATTAATTACATTAAATTTCAATGGTAATTCTTAATTGAATTGAGTAGATTACTCTGACACTCAACAGCACTCATTTATTTTATATTTTATATTTAAGTTACTGGTGGTCAGGTGGTTACACACGATTGCAAATTTTTATTTCTAATATTCTCTGGCTAAGTCACTAGCAGTTGGTGTTCTGGTGGATCATCTTTGCCTGGATTACTATGTTATACTCATCTTTTAGCAATTAAAAATAAAATATGAGTTTAATTCTGCAATTATTTAGTTACATATATTCTCAGGAAGGTGTGCAGAGTCCAGGATAACTTTTACAGAATTAGGAAACCCATTTTTTTCTAGATCTTTTAATGACATAGGTGGATTAAACTTCCCAGATGTGCTAAATTGAGGTTGTTTAAAATGGTCCCTTGCAAAAGAACAAAAAACACCAACCTCACACTTGCCTACCAGACACTAAATAACATATCTCAACATTTTAAAATTCACATTCCTTTGGGAGTAACTCTCCTTTAGCATATTAATACAAATTATCTACAAAATATAAATTTTATTTTTATTAATCATCTTTATTCAATGGGATTATAAGGTGAAGAGAGATTTGCTGCAAGTCCTTGGTAGGAAGGAATGCTAAACAAAGGATATAGGCCAGGATGAAAAGGTACATAAAGGAGACAGGGCAAGGGCTTTGCAAAGGGAAAGGGAAACAATTTCTGCAAGGTAGGATGTAACAAATAGGTGTTTTG
>NW_011888783.1:31452741-31455654 GCF_000151845.1 Pteropus vampyrus | reverse complement strand
ATTTGTATAGACTCAGAAGATATGAAATTATAAGGAGGCAATTTTAAGTTCTAGATCAAGAAGCTTTCCAGAAGTATAATGTATTAATTTGCAGTGAAGTTAGCTTCTTGTTTCTGGAAATAATTCAAACAGAGACTTGATATCTGTCTTTTAGAGATGCTCTAATGAGGATTTAATGAGAGGTTGGATTTGTTTCTTATCAGATCTCCTAACTCTAAAATTTTACCATTAGAGAAATTTATACATCAATGAATAAAAACATTATATTTATTAGCCCCTGGATTACATTGAAAGGAAACAGATTTCAACTCAACATGATAGACTGAAGAAATTCTAAAAAATTCTCCAGCCATGGGCCAGGAAGCCTTGAGGAGAGTGACTGTAGATCCCCATTTGCTTGGGATAATGTATAAATGTGTATCTTTTCCACATAAGAAAACTGTGTGTGTGTGTGTGTGTGTGTGTGTGTGTGTGTGTGTTCCAGATTCAGAATCGTTTGGGAGATATTGACTTATTTTAATTTGATTTTTTTGACTTTAATATACCGTAGCTTCTCTAGCAATAATAAATGTGCCTTACCTTAAATATGGGAAGGAAAAAACCATGTCAAATTCTCACTTTGGTGGAAATATTATTATAGATTACAATATAATGATAGTAGATTTCCCTACAAATTCGGAGAACTAAGTAAACATAACATAACATTTGCCAGTATCTTTCTTTCCAAACATCAAAAGTACTTATATAAAACTATTCATAATCTCAGAGGTAACATATCTTCCATTGTGAAAAACCACCTCCAGAGTTAATATAGATAGCAGAAATTCATGCACTTTCTCACTCTGCCATTAAATTCCTATGGCATCTATTGTAGTTGATATTCAGTCAACCCTGAAAGAAATTCTGAAATCACATTTTCATCTTATCTATGTTTATGTCTGCCAAATAGGTGCACAGCTAGTGAACATCTAGATGTTCATGTGTTCAACAATAGAACACATAAATCAGATGAAATCTTATGAAATAAAAACATTTCCCATAGTCATGGGTCTTATTTTTGAGAAATTCTATGTAATATTGTACTAAACTATTATTTCTATGACTAAACTATGGATCAGTATTTGAAAAATGAACATTTTTAGGAGGAATTGTTTATCAAGGTTAGGCTTTCCCCTGCCAAATTTGTAAAGTACACAATTAGAGCATATTTATTATCTCATATGAATGGTTTACCAATCTAAAGTCTCCACCTTTTACAATGAAAATATAATTACTTCATCGTCAAACAAAATAATGAATCTTAGAAGCCAAACACTGATGGGCTGAAGAACAACAGGGAGATTTTGTGTTTACTGTGCTCTATTTTTTTTCCATTGAACTTTCCCGTGTTTCAAGTCACTGTATTTTATTAACAAGGAAGGAAAGTAGTGAAGTATGCACTTCATAGCAGGCTTCTAAGTGGTATGTTCCATAGGGATGTTTCCCAGATACGTTCGTGTGTTTCAGGTGCTACATATGGTGTGCTCACAGAAGTCTTTTTCCCCATGATGTCAATAAAGAAGGATAGAGAAGGGTGGAGGCTATACTTCCAACTTCTTTCATTCTACCATCTTTTAAAAATCTAAATATAACCTATAACTGATTTATTCTCATCCTATTCTGTTGTCTTCTCTGTAAATTAAAAAATTAACTTTTGATCAAACATATACAGAAGAAAAGTCTTAATCCAGTACCAGCTATGTAACCTGGAAAAAATTATGTAATATCTTTATACCTTAGTTTCTTCATCTATAAATTAGGAATTTTCATAAAAATTATCTCAGACAATCTAATTTTTGAGATTTTGAGATTCTCATTTATTGCACATATTCCATTTTTATGACTATTAATGAATAAAGTATATAAAGATATTGGAACTGTATTCGAGACATACTAAGGACTTAGTAAATTATAAATAATAATAATAATGATAATAAATATCTGTAGAAAATTTAATTTTTTATTTATACAAAAATATGTATTTTATTATATTCAGAAAGTCATTTAACATGTTATTGATAAAAAAAGATATGTGAAGAAATATACTGCATAATGAAATGACTCTTTTATATAAGAATTTATTTGTCTTGCTTTAAAGTAATCTTTCTAAACTGAGGGCAAAGATCATAAACTGCTTCAAAAATCTGATGAAATATATTAAACTATTCTCAGTTAGATACATATGTACACAACTTTATTGACACAGATTTAGAATTTATGGAGGCTTTGGTTCCCATTTGTGGGATTGACAGGAACCCAGGACCGCTGGTTTAGGAAAAACTCTTAAGATTTACTCTCTTGACTTTCATATATATTATACAGCAGTGTTACCTATAGGCATCAGAGTGCACATTATATCCTAGTACTTATTTATCTTGTAACTGAAGTTTGTATCTTTTGACCACTTTTCACCTATTTCTCCTTCCCCTACCTCCCCTTCCTCTGATAACCACAAATCTATAAGGGTTTTTTTTGTCGTTGTTGTCATCGTTTTTAGGTTCCACATATAAACTAGATCAATACAGTATTTGTCTTTCTCTGTCTGACTTACTTCACTTAGCATAATGCTCTCAAGGTCCATTCATGTTGCAGCAAATGGCAAGATTTCCTTGTTTGGGGATTTAAAAAAATTTTTATTATTTCAATTACAATTGACATTCAATATTATATTAGTTTCAGGTGTACAGCATAGTGGTTAGACATTTATGTAATTTACAAAGTGATCTTCTCAATATGTCTAGTATCCACCTAGTACCATATGTAGTTATTATAATATTATTGACTCTATTCCCTATGGTGTAATTTACATCTCTATAACTATTTTGTAACTACCAGTTTATACTTCTTAATCCCTTCATTTTTTTCACCCAGGCC
>NW_011888783.1:31438147-31452691 GCF_000151845.1 Pteropus vampyrus | reverse complement strand
TATAAGAATTTATTTGTCTTGCTTTAAAGTAATCTTTCTAAACTGAGGGCAAAGATCATAAACTGCTTCAAAAATCTGATGAAATATATTAAACTATTCTCAGTTAGATACATATGTACACAACTTTATTGACACAGATTTAGAATTTATGGAGGCTTTGGTTCCCATTTGTGGGATTGACAGGAACCCAGGACCGCTGGTTTAGGAAAAACTCTTAAGATTTACTCTCTTGACTTTCATATATATTATACAGCAGTGTTACCTATAGGCATCAGAGTGCACATTATATCCTAGTACTTATTTATCTTGTAACTGAAGTTTGTATCTTTTGACCACTTTTCACCTATTTCTCCTTCCCCTACCTCCCCTTCCTCTGATAACCACAAATCTATAAGGGTTTTTTTTGTCGTTGTTGTCATCGTTTTTAGGTTCCACATATAAACTAGATCAATACAGTATTTGTCTTTCTCTGTCTGACTTACTTCACTTAGCATAATGCTCTCAAGGTCCATTCATGTTGCAGCAAATGGCAAGATTTCCTTGTCTGGGGATTTAAAAAAAATTTTATTATTTCAATTACAATTGACATTCAATATTATATTAGTTTCAGGTGTACAGCATAGTGGTTAGACATTTATGTAATTTACAAAGTGATCTTCTCAATATGTCTAGTATCCACCTAGTACCATATGTAGTTATTATAATATTATTGACTCTATTCCCTATGGTGTAATTTACATCTCTATAACTATTTTGTAACTACCAGTTTATACTTCTTAATCCCTTCATTTTTTTCACCCAGGCCACTACCCTGCCTTCAGTCTGGCAACCATCATATATATAATAATATATCATTTTTTATTATATATGTCATTTTCCATTATGTATATCACAACTTCTTTAACTGTTACTCTGTCGATGGATATTTAAGTTATTTCTATGTCTTAGCTTATAAATAATGCTTCTATGAATGTGGGAGTGCAGATATATTTTTGAGTTAGTGTTTTCGTTTTCTTTGGATATATTCCCAGAAGTGGAATTACTGGATCATATAGTAGTTCTATTTTTAACATTTTAAAGATCTTCCATACTGTTTTCCATAGTGGCTCTACCAGTTTACAATCCCACCAACGATGCACATCTTCATCCATCACATCCTCATCCTTCACATCAGCATTTATTATCTCCTGTCTTTTTTTTATTTTTAATATTAGTTTCAGGCATACAACATAGTGATTAGACATCTATAACTCACAAAATGATCACCCCAATAAATCTAGTGCCCCTCTAATACCATACATAGTTATTACAATATTACTGACTAAATTGCCTACTCTATACTTTATATCTCCATGACAATTTTATAACTACCAATTTGTACTTCTTGATCCCTTCCCTCTTTTATTATCTCCTGTCTTTTTGATGACGGCCATTCTAATAGACATAAGGTGATATCTCACTGTAGTTTTGATTTGCATTTCACTAATGACTGGTGATGTTGAGCATTTTTTCATGTACGTGTTGGCCTTTTCTATATCTTCTTTGGGGAAATGTCAGGTCTTATGCACATTTTTAATGGGATTATTTTATTTTTTGCTACTGAGTTGAATGAGTTCTTTATATATTTTAGATATTAATCTCTTATTGAATATACAGTTTGCAAATATTTTTTTTCCTCATTCTGTAAATTGTCTTTTCACTTGGTCGATTTTCTCCTTTAGTTTGAAGTAGTTTCACTTGTTTATCCAAAGTAGCTCCAACTCCCTGATACCATTAACTTATTATTTTCTTCAACAAATAATGTCAAATGTTTTCTATGTGCCAGGCACTGTTCTAGGTACTAGTAACATCCATGTTCTTATGGACATACATAAGAATGAGGTAGGAGGTATGCACAGAAGCAAAATTTCTGTATCATAGAATTTTGTCAGATGGTTTTATAGAATCCTAACAAGTATCTTCTCCTAGAAGCCTATTAACTTTATTCATGGCTATTTCATTAAGCAGGATTCATTTAAAATTTTTTAATTTTTTTTTCTATTTTGAATATGTAATACATTCACATAGTTCAAAAATAAAAACAAATTACAAGGTCAATATGGAAAAATATTGACCTAACTCCATTTCAACTACCTCATTCCTCTCTCATACTTTGTATTATTTTCTCCTGAATCTTTCCAATGAGAAATCATTGATTTTTATATAATCAAATTCATTTATTTTTCTGCCTTTGGGTTTATGCTTTCGAAGATTTTTTAAAAAACATTTTCTAGTATTTTTCTAGTTATTCTATCCTTTAACATTTTGGTTAAAGGAAATGAGATATTTTATTGCCTTAAATATTCTAAACTATGTCTTATTCTTACTAACTTTAAAATCATATGCAAAGAATACAACTTTACTAATTTTGTAATAGAATCTGATCTTTGTCCCCTGGAAGTTATTCGAGCAATGCAGTGCATGAAGATTTTTGTTTTTATATGGTGCTATATTTAAATAACACAGTTTGAGGACCTTTCACAAATGATTTGGCAAATGCTACATCAGAATCTTTTATGCAGCTCTGGTCTGTGGAGATAAAGTAGATTGATATGCATGAGAAGCCTATAATCTTCCTGGAGGGAAGGAAGCAATCTTCTTCCAAATTCCATATTTAAGGGTTAAACTAGAATGGCCACAAGAAGAAAAGCAGGTTGTAAAGAAGATGGGGAGGACCAGGGGCCAATCCTGACCTTGAATCAGAAAAAGGGACTGTGGACAGTTGTTCTAGTACACAAAGCAAAGATGAGCCCACCAGTTATAATTGAGATCCCCTGGGGCTGGTTGCTCCCTGAGGTAGTGTGGTCATTTGAGACTAACAAGTGGGATTAGTAGCTGGGAATTCTTCAGCCCTGCCATAGTGCTCTGGACATGGGCTTCAGAAGTAATAAGTGATCAATAAAGAAATTCAACCTGATTGGTGAGATGCTTCACCCTGTTAAAAGTGTTTGCCTCACTTTTATTTCTGTCTCTTTATGGAAGATCCAGCCACCAATCCTCTCCAAGTCCTGAGCCTGATAGCACTGTTCCACTGTAGTTGGAAACTCCACTGCCTCATCTCCACAAGGCCGGACATGGGGGCATCCTAGCTCTCTGTGGAAGTGGCTGGGTGAGGAAATTAGGTGTTTCCTACTAAAGAGCCTGGGCCAATTTGAATAGAACATCCTCAGTTCTGAACCCAAGCCTGATACATGAACCAGGCCAGCCTCACAGAACAGCAAGCTACCAAATTGGGGCTCATGGCCGTCCAAGAACAGAAAGTTTTGCTTCCACCTTCAAAGTGAGACAATTATTCAAGGTCAGCTTTAAGTGCCAGTTTATAGTACTTTATTACAGCAGCCTGAACTAATTAAGATCAGAATCTGCATTTTAACAAGATCTCTGGTGACTTGTGTTCACCTTAAAGTTTTAGACAATTAGTCTCTTATATATCTCCTCTGGTTGTCCCTCTTGTTTCTTCTGGCTCCTGTAATAGATGGCAAAAATTTTTTCCAACATTGAACTACTTAATTATAAAGCTTTATAATATGATTACTTCATACAGAAAGGGATTCTTGGTAATAATAATAATATAAGGCTCCATGTTAAATTTGAATGTCAAATCAGTAACTAGAATTCTTTGCTACCTCCGCATTAGAGGAACGAGATTAGGCTCCTGCAGATTCAGGCACTCAAGTTCATGTGAATAAATAAGGATATATGAGACAAAGCCTGGAAGGAGATAGATCTTACTACAACTGGCACCAGGGTTTTGACTTTACCATCTAGGAACTGAGTTACATCTTTTTTACCCACACTAAGAATCCTCTAGTTTTACATGTTTAATTTTTTCCTCTAATCTTCTTTGTATAGCTTATTTTTAAAATTACCTTTTTAAAAAATAGGTAATTCCTTTTAATTATGTGTAATTATGTATATATTGCCCTTTATTGTTTTGCTTTTTCATTATGGTATATAAATATCTCAGGCATATAGAGACCATCTGTGAGGATAACTCATTCTCTAATCCTTTGGTTTTCTATAAACATCACCTGAGAACTTAGAAACATTCTGAGGAAAGAACTAGGAATTTGTGTTTAACAAGTCTCCGGGTGATTCTAATGGGCACTAAAACTGAGAACCACTATTGTAACCTTCTGGTCAGTGTGCTCCAAGTACCAGTGGCATTGTCATCATCTGTGCTTATTAGTTATGCACAGGCTCAGGCCCCATTCTAGACCCATTGTTGTGGACTGAATGTATGTGCCCCTCAAAATTCATATGTTGAATTAACCTCTAATGTGCTGGTATTAGGAGGAGGGGCCTTTGGGTAATAATTAGGTCACGAGAGTAGAGCCCTCATGAATGAGATTAGTGCTCTTGTAAAAGGAACCCAGAGAGCTTTCTCATTATCTTTTTGCCACATGAAGATACAACAAGAAGCACCTAGTTTATGACTTGGAAGAGTGTTCTCACCAGAACTGGACTGTGCTGGCACTCTGATCTCGGCCTTCCAGGCTCCACAACTGTGAGAAATAAATTTCTGTTGTTTATAAGCCAGCTCCACTGTCTGTCCCACTCCATCTATGGTACTTTGTTATAGCAGGTCAAACTAAGACACCACGGTAATATAGAATGCATATTTTAACAAGATCTCATTATTCTTATACATGCTAAAGTTTGAAAAACATTAAAGTCTAGTAAATATTATTCAGTTTCATTTTGATCTCCTCTGGTTGGCTCTCCTGTTTGCCTCTGGTCCCTGCAATAGATGCAGAGGTTTTTCCAACATTGAACACCTTAATTCTAAAATCAAATCAGTAAGCTTTATAGTACGACTACTCTAAACCTAAAGGGATTCTAGCCCCCTCATAAAAATTCAAGACTTTCTGTTAAATTTGAATGTTAGATACATGACAATATTTTAATGTATATCCCATGTAATAGTTAATCTTGGGATATATTTATACTAAGAAATTATTGTTGATCATCTGAAATTCAAATTTAACTGGACATCCTGTATTTTTATTTGCTATATCTGGCTTCTCTACATATAGTTTAAAATTCCCTTCTTGAAGTGCTAGTAATTTCTGCCAGCATTAATATGAATATTTGCTAAAACAGGCATATCTTTTTACATTGTAATTTCTTATTTTCTTTTTTGTTTGTTTGTTTTGTTTGTCCTTGCTGTTTTGCTTTGTTTTTAAGAAACAGAAGCTGAAATCCTGGTCTCTACCTTCTACTAAGTTTACCTTTGTATGCCTTCAAAAGATATAATTGAGTATGCCCTATCTTAAACAGGAACTGGCCTTGAGATACAAAACCGCTAAGACTTGTCAGAGAAAAGACTTACAATTAACGTTAGACAGAAACTAAACAAACATTTTTGGGGAAAAATATTCTCCAATATACAAAATTCAGTAGCATCTAATTCTCTGCAGAAAGTTAAATCTTTCAGATGCCAAGGGCAGATTTCACAGCTAAGTCAGTCTAGCTTTCCCATCAGGAGTCTGTTGATTTAACATTCTTTCTGCTGAATCACTGCTAAAGATTCCTCTAGTCTTGGGGGATAACAGGTAAAACCTGATTGAGTGGCTTTTTTTGTTTTTAGGGTAAAATTGTCTGCTATAATTTGTGGTGGGGAACTGCAGTGGAATACCTATTCGGTGCTGGGGATGGGGAATTAAAACACTTTCCTAAGGAAATCTCTTATTGGCCCCAACTCCATGTGGAGATGAAGGGCACTTTTATTGGGATGAGAGCAGTAGATGGATGAGAGCACTCTTTATTTTCAGTAATATATTTTAGAGTCTGTCCCTGTTCGCCAGGTTTTCAGAACTTACATAAATTACCTTAATCAGTGATATTACTACAATTTAAACTTTTACTACAGGAGTACTATTGATGTGTAATTTGTAGTTTCTAACGAGAGTCTCATAGAAGATAATTTAAGGGATATACTGCTAGCAGTGCACTCCTCTGGATACTTAAAGTCTATTTTTGGATCAAATTAGAACACCACAAAGCTGTAAATTTGATCATATTATTTTGGCAAAATAAACTTTTCTGAATTCTTTTTAGATTTTGCCTTCAAATATTATCAATTGTCATAAAATATGTAGCTCTGCGCATTTTGATTCTCACATTTTTCTGTTTGTTTTCCTCATTTTTCTTTCATGGTACATTTATATTATATTTATATTAATTTATATATATAATAGAGACATATTGTTTTATTATGAAAACCAGCATTTGTGTGATAAAGTACTCTTTAAAATATAATATAAAAACAAACATTCTCTACCCAACATGTTATTTAAACACTAGATATTGATTGTACTTTAAAAGCATCTGTATACTTCTTAACTGCATCATCTTGACCATCGTGCTGCTAAAATTCAATGCTATCCTAAATTTTGTGATAAATATGCTATTGCTGCCTTCTCTTACTATTTTTTAATTTATATTTATTTATTTATTTATTTACCACATTTATGTTTATTTGCTTGCTTTTGACCTTTCATGTAACTGGAATTATTTTGTATGTGCACCTTGACTTATTTTTTGTTCAATATTATGTTTTTAATATTGATCCATATTGATTATTTTCGCTGCTGCATAGTGTTCTATGGTATGATTATATCATAATGAATTTAATCCTGTTACCAAATGAGAACATTTGGGTTGTCATCAAAGATTTCTTATTGCAAATGGTGCTGCTGCAAATATTCTTTTACAAGGCTCCTGGTGCACAAGTACCAGGGATTCTCCAGGGCTGATGCTGAAAGTGGTCCCCAGACAAGCAGCAGCATCACCTGGAGCTTGTTAAAAATGCCCTATCCTGGGTTTACTGAATCAGAATCTGCATCTTACTGTATCTCTCTATGGCTTCTAAAGTTTGAAAAGTACTAACTAGTCTATGAAATATAGCTAGTGAAACTGCTAAACAAGTTCTTTTTTTTATAAAATAAAGCCCAAATTTGTTGTGTCAATATTTTATTGCTACCCACAAAGTTCCCCTTGCTCCAGCACTTTCATCAACAATAACATTGTCAGACTTTAAAATAGTGTCATATGGAGAGGTGAAAATGGCATTATTTTTTATGTATTTCTGATTATCAATACTGTATATAAATGCAATTGATGTTTACATATGAATCTTTTATATAGTCATCTCGTTTATGAGGTAAAGCATTAATTATTTGTTGGCCATCAATATTTCTTCTCTTTAAAACTTGTTCATAATTTTGTTAATTTTTGCATTTATTTTTATCGTTCCTAATAGATTAAAAAGTTTTTTTTTTATTTTTATAGTACTTTTTTGTTGATTATAGGTATTGAAAGTATTTCCACAGTTCATGGTTTACAATTTTTATCTCTTTTTGAGGTTGTTGTTTAACCGAAGATTTTATTTTTAATATAGTTATCTTTATCAATTTTTTAAATGGTCATTAGGTGTTTTTGTTTTGTTTTGTGTGTGTGTGTGTGTGTGTGTGTGTGTGTGTGTGTGTGTGCACTTTACCAATTTGGCTCCTCTAGACATCTAGTCATCTACACTTTTGGAAACAGAAGTCATTGTTCAGTTCTCATACGTGGATCTACCACCCCCTTAGTATTCTAGCCAATGAGTTCTCAGCAGAAGGAGTGCACAGACAAGAAAAAAAATAGCCAAATGAGAAACAAAGATCAATTATTAGAGCCAGGTAGATGATATGCAATTGTCTCAAAGCAAGATTCCAGAGCAGACACAATCTTACCTAGGAACGCAGTCAGAGGAAATAAAAGCATGAGCGCGCACACACACACACAAACACACACACTTAAATGCAGAAAGAATGACCGACACATGTTCATTAACAACTAGTAAACAAATGCTAAAGAGACTAGCACCTCTGTCCCTGCTTATGGAGCCCAGCAAATCCATCCATTAGTATTATATGCTCAGTGAATGTTTGGAACTGAGCCCAATCAAATTTGCACTGCCTACCTCCACAGCTGCAGGAGGTGAGGGTTGCAAAGGCAATGGGATGAATATAAAATCATTTTTCCTCACTGTCAGCCAAAGCAAAATATGAGACAGACATAAATCACCTTTGTGTGTGTATATATATTATATACACATCTGTTTTCCTTTTTCTCTATTAACCCATTGGGCTATAGTCAAGAGTGAAGCTAGTCTGATTCCCAGCTTCATAATGTTTCTCCTCTGTTCCTTCTGTGTATTTGGGGGACCAATAATTTGGGCATGCAGCTCTTGCTTCCAGAAATCTCTGAAATAGATCTCAATAGGATATTAATTTCTATTCAGATCACATGATACTACACATCAAAAAATCACACTTTATTCTAGCCCCGTTTTAACATTAGGTTCAGCTATGTTTTCTGATACAGATCACATGAAATTATACAAGTTCAAATAACAAAATGAAGTATGACCTAAACCACTAATATCTAGCTCTTGGAATCAAGTTGGTAGCTGCTTCTTGCTACAAAAATAGAGAAGAGTAAAAGCTCTATTTGTGAAAGAAACGAGTTCTGGAGGCAAATGCCCAAGGCAATGTTCATGAAGGAATAAATTCATTTGACTGGTATGGACAATTTAAACAGCAGCTATGTGTTGTCTCTGATCTATTTTGAGCTTGAATACAGTTGTAGTGGGTTGCATAATTTATTTTATCTTATGGAAAATATTTGAAGTTATTACCTCCTGGACTCAACATTGAAAATACTATGCTACTCACATTCACTAGATTCAGACACATTTAGCCTCTGTGTCTTTATCCATGCTCTTATTTTGGGTCAAAATATCCTTATCCTTTATTTATCAGAAAAATGCCTTCAAGATCTTGTTCAACTATTGTCTTTTTGCTGAATCTTCTCCCATGGAAATTTATCTGTAGCCTTACAATTGCATTTATAACTACGTTTTTATTTACATCTTTAATTCAATTGGAAGCTCCTCAGGGGCACGGCCTTTGATTTGTTCATACTTCTTTGCCCAGTCCTCAGCACAAATGCTCTCCTATATATACATAGGAGAATGGGCAAGTGGTAAATGAATGAGTGAACAAATAAATTAAATTAGTGTTTGGTTTTTCAAGCACATTTGAACACTATGAATTTATAATTTGTATCTACTCACCTGATACTGCCCAGCATGTAAATTGCTTCAGACATTATGACCTATGAGAAAAGTTAAAGGAATTGGTGGTATAAAAGAAGAAAAAGCTGAAGGACAAAAGAATTGAAGGTGTCATTAAGTGTATATGGCTATAAATGTTATATATGTACATGCATATGAATGATGTGTAAATAATAGAGATACCTATATCTACCTCTGCTGAGTCTAGAAATGAGGAACATCAACCCTGACATTGTAGCCAAGTGGTTACAAGACCTCTAGTCTTGATAAATCTTTGAATCTTAATGAGTCTTAGCAACTCATGTATAAAGTAGGAATAATAAATTCTTCCTTAGCTACCCCACAGAAAAAATGAATCTCTAACCAAGTGAGATACTAAAGAGAATGATGTGGTCCATAAAGCTACATAGTTTGCAAATGAAATATCTCTCTCTTTAAAGTAATATTCTTTATAGGACCCAATTTTCTAAATGATGAGAGTTCAAATTAATAAGTTGAAGGGCCTCCTTACAATAATACATGTACCTAAAGGACAAAATAAACAAATAAAAACAAAATAGAAACAGACTCATAGATACATAGAACAAACTGATATTTGCCAGATGGGGGCTAGGTGAAAAAGGTGAAGGGATTAAGACGTATAAGTTGGTAGTTACGAAATGGTCCTGGGGATATAAGTACAGCATAGGGAATGTAGTCAATAATATTGTAATAACTATGTATGATTCCAGGAGGGAACTAGACTAATGGGGGGGGAGATCACTTTGTAAATTACATAAATGTCTAACCACTATGCTACACACCTGAAACTAATATAATATTGAATGTTAAAAAACAAAACAATAATACATGTACCTCTTCTAGTCACTCACCTAGCCATGGAGATATCACCAGGACATGAATGTTTTCCGGCCCTATGGGCTAGTTTTCCTGTGCTCAAATTTGTCAATAGCTGCAGCCCACCTGCCCCCTCTCCCAAGCCAGGTTATTGATGAGCTATGTGTCAAAATAGGCAAATTTATGAAATTATGTTAATTCAAGCCTTAGGATGAATGCCAAAAATTTATTAATTTTCTTATCTGCTGACAAAAGGAAAGGCATGAAAAGTAAGAAATCTTATTTTCTTATATATGTTTTTTGTTATTCAAATTTTTGTTGAGGGACTATAAAAAGCACACAGGTATGTACTCCCTCCTCTTGCAAGCGTTCCGACATCTCACATCTCCCTTTCCTAATTCTTCCTGAGCAGAACTAATCACTCCATTCTCAATGCTTCTATAGGATTGCCCAAATATTGGTTTTAAAATATCATCTTGTTTTGGAATGATCTATTTGAGTCTGCTTTTCTCCAAAACAAGGAAGTTTTTAGGAAGCTTGTCTTTTCCTTTTGTATTTCCAAGACCTGACTAGCTTTATACCTGAGACTCAAGAGGGCCTCAGGACACATTGACCCTTGAAAAATAATGGAGTTTTTAACTTTCCTCCAGACCCTTTAGCGTTAATTATGCTTTGAAAGAGATAAGGAAAAAAAAAGGTGTTGAATACATGGCAGAGAATAGAAAGGTTTGGGGGTGGGGGTTACCCACATGATCATATTTTTCAGAAACCTTGGTAATAGTGGAAGGCTGTTTAGCTGTTTCACTTAGTACTGAATGAATGAGGGTTTATCACTTGTTGAAGCGATGCTCTCTTTTCATGTAGATACATTGATGGAAGGGACATAGGAAAGAGAATTACTTAAACAAAGGACCATTATGAAGAAAGGTCCTGGTAATTTGTTATATCTTTGGTGTTTTGGCACTGTAAGGACTCAGCTACAAAACAAATAGGAAACTTGCCTGTGAAAGACAAATGGATTTTATCTGTACAGAAAGCAGAAAAATCCTCAACTTTTGAAAGGAGAGAGTGAAAAACAAAATTGTAACAACATAAAAGAAATGTGATGCCTCTGAAATGATGACATTGTTTTAGAGACTCAGGATAGAGCTAAGAAGTTTAAAGCCCTAAGCTAGAGGAAAATTTTGTAGTTCTATTTTTTGGCACTAAATTTGTATCGCAACAAAATGTATATGAACAATATTTTATTTCTGTTAACGCAAACTTATTTTCTTTTTCAACAAATGTCGGACTAAAAAATCATATTTCCTATTCTGAGTTCCCACATAGAGATGAATAAAGGCAAATAAGCAGTTAGGATGCAGTTGGAAAGTAGAAAGTAAGTTGGAAGAATGTACAACAGAATATATAAGAAGGCTTCTGAAAATAGTTTTAGAAGGCCAGAGCAGTCTTTCTAACTGAAGTGATTTCTAAGTTGAGATATAAGTGATGAGCAGAAGTTAGCCAGGGAAAAAGGAAACTAGTGAGAGAACAGGGTTTTTCTGACAGAATGATCAAAGTTTGTCACTGTAGAGAATTAAGAGAAAGCATGATGCTTTTCATGAACTGAAAGTGAGAAATATGATTGGAAAAGTAAAGCAGCAGCAGGGAATTTATCTCAGAGGGCGACTGGGTGCCAGTGAAAGACATAGTGGAAAGTCAATTGATTTTATTTAGTTGGAGAAATCACTCTGTTATATGGCAGAAAGATAGGAGTGGGGATTAAATTGGAGGCTGCAGGATGTTGTGTTCTAACTCGTGTAGAATGTTGATAGCCTAAATTCATATAGTAGTAACAATGGAGAGATGTACACAAGTTCAGGAATATTTTGGAGAGTGTAATGACAATAGCACATTTTCTAATGCAAACAAGTGTGTAGATGATTACCACCTTTGTCTGAAACAAGGCCCCCAGGAGAGTGTTCTGGGGGCAGTGGCTGTAGGGCTTAGATGATAAGGACTGAAAACCCATATCAAGTACTTGACATCATTTGCTGTCTTATATTTGCAGATTAAATTTCTCCAGTGCTGAGAATACTTCTAGTTTCGATTCAGTTTAAAGATTGTATATTGATTTTGTAGATATCCATGAATTTTCTCAGTGGATGCTATGAGAATACTTAATGAGCTTATGGTGTGTAGAATGCTGTGGTATCTTATATGGTATTTCATAAGTGAAGGCAGAAAAAAAAATCTCAACAATTGTGGAAATGATTTTAAAATATTTGAAATTAGCTATAAGATCCATATCTTGAACATTAGTGGAATGAAAAAAAATATTATATCTCTCTATGGCAAAAAAAAATCTTATGGGGAATCTTCTAGAATGTCATTTTATAAGGAGGTAGAATGGAATGTTAAAACACTCTCTGAAAGAGGAAGAGAAGAAAGAAATGTCCATGAGGAGACCTAACAATGAGAATTCAAAAGCAATATAAATGACTGGCAATGTGATTGGCAGCTCCAACATAATGAACTCAGCTGTCTGTGAAGCTTTGCAAGTTACTACAATTGTAGATAAAGGCCTCTCTGATATTATCTTCCACAATTAATATCCAAGCAAAGACACTAGATTAGTTTCATTCGTTAAAACAAAAGGCTAGTTTCAAATGAAGCATCAGCTGCCACTTGCAGATTTGGTAGGAGAACAACTCACTTTTTCCCTTTAGCAAGAAGAAATATTCATTATTTCAATTTGTCTAAAAGAAGGGATAAGCTACTAATTGCCTTCACAAAGCAGGAACTATTCATTTATGAATACTAGTCATCACTGAACTCTGATATTTTGAAATTTTTTGGCATTTCTTTTTTAGTTAAGCAGAGCTATAAAGAATCGCTATTTCAAATGAATTCCCAATTAATATTATAATATGAAATATCAGGGGAAAGTAGGACAGTATTATAGAAAACATATGTCTGCACAATTTAAGATTTGCAAACTTCTTTGCTTTCTTCAATGACTTTGATTCAACAAATTGTAAATGCTAAACATCACTCTTTTGAACTCGATAATATAATTATATTTCTTACTTTCAAAGAGTAAAGCATTCTAGATAAAGCATTTACGTACTTTCTTTAATGCAGGACTAGAGCAACTGGCTAAAGAATCCCTTTAATCATTAAACCACTTACTTAATCACTTTTAATAATTCAGATTTCTTTATCATTAAATGAATGTGTCTATGCAGAAAAATAGCAATAATTTTTTTAAAAAGACAATAAGAAACAACTGTAACTCTAATACCAGTGATAAAATCTGCAAACATTTTTGTATATATTCTTCTAATTTCTAGATAGAAAAAAAGAAGAAAAAGAATTAACTTACATGCCTTGAATATTTTTTCATTCAGAAATTATATTTATACTTCATTTTGGCTGTACTATGTTACATTATATGGAGTAATCAAAGTTATTTATTCAAACTCTAATTACTGGGATTCTAGGTCATTCAAATGTTATAAAAACATAGCAACGAATGTTTTTGGAATTAAATTGTTGCCTATTTTTAGAATAAATCATTAGAAGTTAAAATGTTAGAATAAATAGTAAAATAAAAGAATCAAGTTTCCTTATGATCTAACAACTTTATCTTTCATATTTCCTTTAAATCTACATTTGTGTCTTTTTAATGTCTATTCATTAAGGATCTACTTGGTACTTTGTTAGAAGCCTTAGGGATTCTATGATAAATAATGTATAGATAATGGCTATAAAACAACATATGTCTATCAGGATGAACGACAAACACCAAAGGGCTGAATAGCATGATTAAAGGTTGGAAGAAGGAACTGAATGCCACTTGCATATAGAGCTATCAAGCAAACCAGAAGTCTAATTGATTAAATGAGCTCCTGCTATGTTTGGCATTAAAAGAACTGATTGTGAGGGGCAACTGGAATGTGTATTGGTAATAATTTTAAATACCAGATGCAGTTTGCAAAGTCAAGGGTCATAGACTTTTTTGGTCTTCTAAAAGTGGCCCTCACCTGGCTAACCCAAAGATGATTAGGAAAACCAGAAAGCTTTGCCAACCCAGGCAATTAGAGATCATGCACACGGGTGTTAACTGGTTTACTCCGATCAAGGGTATTCTTGGCTCCTAGCTCATTTGTGAGACCCCAGGGGTCAATTTAAATTGCAAGTCATCAGTTGGGTTTATTTCACTTGTAGAACCTCTCCTATTAAGCACCAAAGGAATACAAGTTACTTTGTAGGTGGAATGTTTTTATTTAAAAGTGTGGTTATATTTAAAGGGTGCTTTTAGAATTCAATTTAGAATTTGGAGAGGATGGAAAATTTCCTATGTCTAAGCAAATTTAATAAAACCACAAGTCTTTTTCAATATAATCATAACGTTAGTTTGAGAATGGTCAAATTTATTTTCTGATTAAAAACTCATGGTAGAATAACCAAAAACATGTTTCATTATAATTGTGGTGTTATTTTTTTTTAATATATTTTTCTTTGAGCAATACGTTTCCATGTAAGATATAGTACATATTGTAGTT
>NW_011888783.1:31391471-31437522 GCF_000151845.1 Pteropus vampyrus | reverse complement strand
GGTGCAGGCTTTGTATTTGTTGGTTTGCATTTGACAGGCACTTTCCTGGTAGATTATCTACTATCTCTAAAAAGTAACTAACCCTCGATGGTCAGTCCATCCAGGGTCAGCAAGGTTCCAGATGTCATAGGATCGGAATACAAAAAATAGAAAGATATGGATAATCCAAATTGGTGTTAAATACGATGTGTTTAAAGAATGAGCAAGAGTGTGTAATGTGCTTGAGGAGTAAGGGAATCAGACCAAAGATGAGATGATTGTGAAAATTATTTGTTCATTTGTTAGGCAGATATTTTCTGAGAACTGACTATATGTTAGGCATTCAGTCACGGACAAAACCAGGCACAGATTCTACTTTCACTTAACTTACATTTTGAACCTCATTTTCAAATATATTATATGAGTGTAGATTTCTTATAGTTTATATTAATGTAAGATGTTTCAAAACCAGGAGTAACTAAAATGCATTTGGTACATCTATCATATTCTATATCTTTTATATATGATGGCTTCTCCAGGTTTTCAGGTTTGCCTTACTCTTTAACAGATATAATACTGTATAAGTTTATCATAATTTGGGAGAACTTTGGATAATTGGCAAAGCTCTTTTTGTAGTGACTCAATAAAATAATGAATATATTTTAGGCTAGTGTTAAAATACTGTTACATAGTTCAGTACTTACAACACTCCATTAATAAAACAAGAAGTGTGTATGCTGGCTAAATGGGGTGTTTGAAATATACTCACTATTTGGAATGATATTACAGGATTTTTTCCCCCTAATAATGTTCTTTCACAGACATGTTTTACCGGAAATAATGAATATAAAGATTAGCATTTACTGGGTGGTTTTAGAGGGAGTTTTAGCTTTGAATTGTGTTCAGTTCACATACAGAAATGGATATCTATTTTAGTGACAATGGATATTAAATGGTTAGGTTTTGCCAATCACTGATTTAAATTCTGATTTCCAAAGAATGATTTGAACCCTTTTTAGTAGTAAAAACTCTATTTTGATCATCAGTTTTGGTATCCGAGCCTTCTCTCTAAGTGTAAACCAGAGTTGCTTAGATTGATGGCTTAGCTCCTGGTGGCTGGAAGGGATTTTTACATTCAATCTAC
The DNA here is from genome assembly GCF_000151845.1 of Pteropus vampyrus. NCBI lineage: Eukaryota > Metazoa > Chordata > Mammalia > Chiroptera > Pteropodidae > Pteropus > Pteropus vampyrus. The sequence continues at coordinate 31,436,399 of NW_011888783.1, read as the reverse complement.
TAGAGGTTTATTGGTAGATAAAACATACTTTCAGTTGCAATACATGCCTTGTGAACATATATTTTATGTTGGTTTATCACAAAAATATTTTGCAGGTACATTTGATTTTATACAAACTGATTTTAAAAGCAGCTATCCTATTTCTGTCTTCGAATGATAGATAGTGAAAAAATTGAAATGTCGTATGTAGCATTGAACTGCTAGAACCTGCTGACACTTCCTAAGCCAACCAGAATAGTACTGTCTTATTCTTATTGCTTGTCTCTGAGCAGATCTCTATTACTCCAGCTTTCTAACTTGGTTAGGAAACCAAGTTTCCCTCATATCTTATCTTTTCTTTGCAACTCCACTAATCCTCCTTGAACCCCTTCATTCCTTCTCATCTTACCTAATCTATAAAAAGAGAGTAGAACATTCTTTAGATCATGAGGCACAGTTTGTATAAAATCAAACCTAATCTAAATAATACACATATGTTCTTCAAATGCAATACATGAAAATTATTTGGTTCTTAATGCCACCTGACATTGTTTTCTTAATGACTTTAATAAAATGGTTTTTCAATTGATTTATTTTATTGTCCTTTGTGTAACCTGATGTACTATATTGATGTTGATGGTAAAATTGGATTTTTTTTTCAGGACTCCTCCTTTTCTTCCTCCGTAGCTGGAGAAAAATCACTATATTATCGACTTGAATTTAGATTCTAAACTAGTTCTTCATTAAATTCAGATTACAGAGTTCATGGGATAAAAATATGTGAATATAATTGAATCTATTACCTATTCTAAAATGATTAGTAGAAAAATATATAGTAACTTTTCTTTGTAATGATCTAATGTTGAACAGTTTTTATAGTCTATAAAATATATTCAAAAACATTAGTCATAATTTATCTTCTCAATAATATATTAGTTAGGCAGTCAGAGAGTATTTTTATCATATATATGTATTTATGTATATATGCATATATGTATACATGTTTGTATATAAAAATATGTATGCACGTATAAAAATATATTTTTATCTTTATCATGGAGATAAAAATTTGAGTCATGGATTTTGAATTTACTCAACTTCACATAGCTATAAAGTGATATATCCAAGGCTAGAGCTCAAAAATTGTGCCTCATGATCTAAAGAATGTTCTACTCTCTTTTTATTTTAATAGAAAATATAGGCATGCACAAAGAAAAATAAAGATCACTCACAATCCCAGCACCAAAAGGTGTTCAATTATTCAACAAATACCTTTTGAATTTCTAAGATGCCAGGTACCATTCTACTCTACTAGAGGAAACACAGTGAAAGAAGGAGATAAAAATATGTGCTCTCATGGAAATTACATTTTAGTAGGATGATTTAAATAGTTAAAATGTACAGTATTTGTCAAATGATGGCAATGTGATGGAGAGAAATAAAGCAGGGAAGTACTGAGATTAGAAGAGTGAGAAATAGTGTGAAATTCATTGGAAATCAAAGAATGCCCCATTGAGAAGGTAACATTTGAGTAAAATCCTATGTTACAAGCATTAGATGCAGTATTCTAATAATGAAGTAAATTTGGGAGCTATCAACTCATAGGTGATTTTCAGAGACAGGGGTGTGACTGCCATGCTTAAAGTACAGCAAGGAGACCAGTTATGCTGCAGCAAAGTTAGTAACAGCAAAAGTTGAAGAAGATGAAGTCAGACAGATTGGGGGAGGAAGTAGAAAATATGGGTGAATTATGTAGGACACAGTAAGGACTCTGGTATTTTCTCTGAGTGAAATAGAGCCATCAGATTTTGAACACAGGAGTGATATGATCTCACTTAGATTATAACAGATCACTCTGAACCTAATATTGAGAAAAGACGAGTTTGTCCAAGGGTGAGGAGAATAATAGGGAGAGCTGAAAATCTAGTGAAATAATTCAAGTGAGTGATGATAATAATGGCAACAGTAGAGATGGCATGAAATTATTCTGTTCCACATATATTTTAAAGATAGAGCCAAGAATATTTGCAGGTGGAATGGATGTGTGTTGTAAGAGAAAGAAAAGAATTAAAGATGATTTGGTTTTTGGCCTGAACAAATGGAAAGAGGAGTTGCCATAAATTAGAATAGGAAGATTATAAAAGAAAATGGTTTAAGAGGAAGATCATGGGTTTAGTTTTGGGCATATTAAGTTTGAGATGAACTTTCAACATACAGGTAGAGATGTTGAATGGGGTTTTTGAAATATGAATCTAGAGTGCAGGAAAAATGTTCATGCAAAAGATGTAAATTTGGGAGCTATCAACTCATAGGTGATTTTCAGGTCAGAACACTGGATGAGCTCACCATGAGAGTAGGGATAGAGAAAATGAGATCTTATACAGGTTGAGTACACTAATGATAAAAAAGGTAATTCACTTCACAAAAGGTGGTTGAGTTATTAAGATAGCACATAAGGAAGAAAAAGTTCATAGTAAACATTAATCTTAAAAATTTTCTAAATCACCCATAAATTTCAGTGCACATAGTATACATGGCTTGGTTTATACCAAAGGCTGTCAAACTACAGTCATGGAGACAAATTCAGCCTTCTGTCTGTTTTGTTTGTTTGTTTGTTTTAATGGCCTGTGAGCTAAGAATTTTTTTTTAACCTTTCTAAATGGGGAAAAATCAAGAGAAAAATAATATTTTATGATACATGAAAATTCCATAGAATTTATGTTTTAGTGCCTATAAAGTTTTATCACAACATAGACAGGTTCATTAGTTTATATATTATTTAAGGCTGCATTAGTGCTAAAATAACAGAGGTGAACAGTTTCAACAGAGACTGTATGTCCCACAAAACCTAAAATATTTACTATCGGCCCTTTACCTAAAAAATTGCCAAATTCTGATTTATATGATTCTGTACAGTAAAGTACATTATATAATTAATAGTATATATATATATATATAAATTATATATATATATATATAGAGAGAGAGAGACAGACAGACAGACAGAGAGATAGAGAGAGAGACCGAGAGAGAGACAGAGAGACAGAGAGACAGAGAGAGACAGAGATACAGAGAGAGAGAGAGGGAGATGCACAAGACAATTCTGTTGGGGTTTTAATTTTAAAAATACATTTTTTTATAAAGCACATCTTTAAATTGCCTGAGTTAATCTCACCATACTTACTACCATGTCTTGAGCACCTGCTATATTTTGCAAATTACTGCATTTAATATGAATTTACTATCCCCATTTTACAGACAAGAAAGTTGAAGGTCAGAGATATTGAATAAGTTATCAGAATACAAACTCAGGCTGATCTGGGTTTTAAGTCTGGGCTCTCTTTTATTTTACCATAATCCTGCCATATAGAGCTAAATATATGGGGGAAATGACACCTGATATACTATTTACAGGTCCTTTAAAACTAAATACAAGAGATTTGGAGACTATTCAGAGGTTTAGAAAGGCAAGTGAAATGATTTTTAAGAAATACTATATTAAAGAACTGTTAGGTGCTTCGGAAGATGAGAACTATTTTTTTTTTTTATGGGGATGGAGGTGTTGAGTGATGTCAGTCAATACATATATTTACTAATTTATAAATTCATTTTAAGAAAATGGTCTTCATAGACACTTTCTTGGGATCTGGAGATAAAGTGGTAAATAATACATTCCTTAACTCCAAGAAAAATTAAAACCAGCGGGCAGATAAACAGGCAACTTTATTATGATGGAGGTAAAAATAAGATGTGCTCATAGACCTGATATATTAGAATACTAGAGTTTTCATTTTTTTAAAAAAAGGTGTATTTAGATATCTATTCCTACCTTTGGAATTTTCATCAAGAAGTCAACAAACTACAGCCATATCCTTTCCCAGCATGCTTTTTGTTGCATCTGTCAAACAGCATTCTGACTTAAATAAACCTTACTTATGATGAGGGCCTGGAAGTCCTAAGCCATCTTGAATATGCTATTCCAAACCATGGCTACAACATTCTGTACAGTAAAACAAGTTCACTCATGATTACTGGTATAAAAAGGAAAGAACAGGAGTCTTCCTAGGGATTTTGGTTGCATAAAATGAGATAATAGATTATGAAAAACTTTGGGAAAAAAAACATATGAGCTATTCAAACTTGGGAAGGTAGCTGCTCTTACTGTTGTTACTATGCCTAATTGAACCCCTGAGAAGAACATTTTGCATTTTGAGAAGACATATGATTCTGTCACTTGTCTATTTACTGACAGAATGTGTCAATGTTTTGAGTGGCACCTTAGTTGCTTGGAAATATGAATACAGCTCCAAATATAGTATTTTCCCTCCCTTTTGCGAGTTTCATGCCTCATTACTTGATAGAATGTTTTTAAAAAGGATTTTATGCATCCTGTCTCTATGATCTTTACAAATTCTTTATCAGGTAGTGACATTAACCTTAGATCTAAATTTTTCTGCTTATAAAGCACCAAAGACTGTTTGCAAACTGTATAATCACAGGGTGTAAATTTAAAGCAAATTAACTCATACTACACAGCTTACAAATAGGAGTTCTTGCTTGTCGACTGGCCTGACAAAGACTTTTATCACACCATTATGTTTATGTTACTGTCATCCTTTTATCTTAGAACTAACAAATAACATTGTGACAGTGTAAAAGGACATTTGAATTTTTTTGTATGTGTGTGGAAAATAGCCCTGAGCTGACATCAATGCTTTTACAAAGGAATTAAATAAAACTGGCGGAGATATTAGTTTGACATCATGGGGAAAAATTGTTAGAATGGATTATATTCAAATCCATTATCCCATTTAATCTTTACAAAATTCATGTGTTGTGGGCATTATCGTCCCTATTTTTCATATGTAGAATCTAGCTATATGCCTGTAGCTACATAATTAAGAAATGGTAGATGCAGAATGAAACCCAGGTCTTACTTTCTTTTCTGTTCTTTTTCAATGATACAGTCTTGCAAAACTACCACCCACAACAGAAAATCCAAGTACTCTCATTTCTAGGGCATTCTCATTATATCGTCACCATTAATCATTAACTACACAGACAAGAATTAGTTAATGCAATTAGCTGGTGAGAACTTTAGAAAGGTATATTTTAATGGCAGATAGAGGGATAAATCTGTGTACATGGGCAGGAGAAATTTTGAGCTTGAGAAGAGTTAGCTAGGATTGGGGGGTGGGCTCCAAGACCGTGGGGGAGTATATTAAAGGCTCCAAGCATACTGTGGTTAAAAATATGGGAAATATTTTGAGACTCAGAACAATACAGAATTGTTGTTAAAAAACAGACTGCATGTGCTGTACAACTTTACCCCAAACTGGAAAAGCCTTAAGAGTCACTGTTTGGAATTAAGTCAAGAAGGATTGGATTTACTATGAGCAGCCTTTGTATATCTCCTGAGACAAGATTATCCAGAGATCTTAGATAAGCATAAACTTCACTCCTAACAGTACTCTTGATTAATGAGTGATTCTTTCTACCTTTTGCTATTCTTTCCTGACGCCTTAGTAGATGAGAAGTGGGTAAATAATTCCCAAATACCTGGAGCATGAGACAGATGATCCCCTGAGATCAAGATCAACCCCGCAGAAAGAATCCAAGCTCTCCAAATGGTTCAACAACTTCCCATGTTCCCCGAGTTTAGGGTCCCCCTCCCACAAAAAAGAAATAGCCAGACTCTAGGAAATGTATTTCTCAATAGAATAATCTGCAATGATAAAAATGTTCACTGTGGTAGTGACTAGATGTATGTGCCTATTGAGCACTTGAAATGTACCCGCAATGATTAAAGAACTGCTTAACCCTAAGACCAAATCACTTTTGAGATCCACTGAGGAATGCTAAAGTGACATAAACTCCAAGTAATCCTGGAAGTTCAGTCTCTTATGGGATCCCCACTAACTGGGATGGAGATCCTCAGAGATGATTTATAACTATCAACATAGTCTCAAGTGCAAGTGTCCATCTCTTTTTTTGAGTCAGCAATTTTTTTGAGTCAGCAATTTTCTGACAATGCACTTTCACTGCAGCCTCACTCCTTTAGCAAGGACATTTTTATCCCACTGTTCGCCAAACAGTAAAAGCTAAGAAAACTTCATTTGCATGTGTTTACTCTCTATCCACTGCATCCTCTGTCCAAAATCTCTATTATAGTCTACAGGAAAACCTTATTCTTTATCATTAAAGTTCATACATTAATACTCTAGTAGAAAATAGAGAACCTTAGTCAAGAGACTTAGGTTCAACCCCTAGCTGAAGTCTTTACTGGCCTTCTTGGGAAACTTGGGGGAAGAAGTCTTTCAGTCCCAACATCCTTATTTTTAAAAATGTAATAATGTGTTTTACAGAATTATTGAAGGGATTACATGAGACAAATATATATGACAGTGCTTTCCAAATAAATAAATAATAAAATGCTAGGAAAATGTCAAAAGTTATAGTTGCTTTGTCAATCATCTAACCTTTTTCTCACAAATTTATCCCTTCTTTCCATTTCTAAATTTATATCTCTAATAAATTCACAGTAGACATATTTTTAACCTACTTTTAAATATAACTGTGTACATTTACTGCCTAATACTTAGATTCTCTCTTAGACTCTGATCAAGTATCTATGCGACTTAGTTTCCAGAAATATTTTCAAAAAAAGATTTAATATATAATTCTATACTGCAATGAATTGTGGGTTTCACATGCCTCATTGTAATATGAAAATGTTTGTTAACTATTCCAAATCATCTTAATCTAATACCTAATCATTTTATGTAAAAATTATAGTTAAGAATAATATAACCTTATTTGGAAAATTTGAAAGTTGGGGAAAATCCAATGTTAGAAAGTTAGAGTTGTTTTTTTTTATTATTATTGTTAGATGTCCTCACCAGCAGTAATTATTATTAATTTAAATTTTAAAATAACAGATGAATAATCCTATCTCAATATTTTTGTTTGTATACTTGGATTAAGAAGCATTCTGGATATTTTCCTTTATATGTTTTTAATTGCTGTATCTTTTTTGTAAAGTCTATCTTTGCTCTTGTCTATTTATTTATCAGGGCCTTGGTATATTATCAATTCATGTGAGCACTACATACTATAGAAAAGATAATAACCCTCAATCTCTCATATTGAGAGATCGTTTATAAATATAACATTTATAACTATGTTATAACTAGAACGTTTTATTCCAAATGACGTTTTTTCTTATTTTAGTAACATATTTTTAGGATATGGCTTTTAAAATTTTTATATACTCAAATCTATAATTATCGTTCTTTGTAATTTTTTTTTCTATCTCTTCTCAACTTTGTAAGTCATCCACCCTCCAGAGGTTTAACCAATTAATTAATGTCAAATTTGGTCTTTCCATACCAATTAGTAGCCTACATATTTTGTTTGTTCCTAACTCTCTCTTTGCTCATAACTTTGAAGCTAATACTATTAAGAGGTCATATTTTCAGACGAAAGTCACGGAAGAGAAATGTTTAGTGTTTTTAATTCTGCCAGGCTGAAATGATGAACAAAGATTATGGCCATAGATATCCAATGAAGGCAAAAGGGCTAACCAAGTACTACAGTAGGTACTTGGCATGTGCAACCTTATTTCGTATTCACTATAACTTTCAGATGTAGGTGTTATTCTTATTGACAGAGAAGCAATTGAGCCTATGAGAGGTAAAGGCTATAATCATACAGCTAGAAGAAGCAGGCTTCCTAATCCAGATCCAACTAGCTCAAAGACAGTATTCTTTTCACCAGACTGATATTTCTAAGACCACTTGCCTTACCAGCACTTTTCTTTTTATCAGGTACATTTATGTTAATAATAGGATTTTGAAATAGCTAATATTACTGGCCATTGCTAGGAAGTAGTGTTGCTCAAGATTTGTCATGCTTTATATTATTTGATATTGACCACAGTACTACAGAGTTGTAATATATTCCTATATTAAAAATGAGGAAATGGAGGCTCAATGTCATAGAGTTACCAAGTATTGGAAAGGGGATTATAGCTTTGGTCTTGTTCCTAGTTCTTGGCCCTTAAACACTCTAATCCTGCTTCGAACTACTTTGTACTGTCTTATACTTTAAAGGACTTTCCAGAGATTTGAGAGTGAAAATACCTACTCTTATAAGTCGCTGTCCCCACCAAAATTTTTAGCACATTTGTTTGATTAAGCATTCTTAATATATTCACTGCTAAATTAATAGTATTAGTAATGCTTAATAGTTTAACAGTGTTACAATGTTCTTTCTTTGTTTTAAGTGTACTCTTTTTTTTGGCAGATTTTATAGTCGAGAGCAAGCTTGTCCTGGAGCTCCTTTGAAAAACAGTGTGCATTCCCTCCTGACAGGAGTGTTGACCCTTAAGTCTGTCATATTCATAACAAAACCATGCCATCTATTTCATGTTTGGGACTGGCGTGTCTCTGGTGTGCTGTGAGTTGCATCCCAACTGTGTGTTCCAGCAGGGGAATCTCTTTGAGGAAGTCCCAATAGCATTTTATACTAGACAATAGGAAAGCCTTCACAAAGCAGTTCCTGACACTTTTATTCTACAAGGTCCTGAAAATGCAGTTGAATATCTGGCTTTCTGGAATCTGCACATTATTCAGAGGTGAGCATTAATGATGAAAGAGCACAGTCAGAATCAAACAGAGCCTTTCCAAAACTTTTTAAAGGGTTACGGAAATGAAAAGACTAGTGAATTCCTTCGAATAATTCTGCCTTTCTCCATTTCTCACTAGATTTATAGAAATGAATAGTGTGATTTCAAGATTCTCTTTATTGCTGATTATTAAAACACTTTAAATATCAAATTATTTGAAAATGACATAATATTTGAAAATACCACAACAACTTGTGTTTGTTCTAGTAATCAAATGCAATTCTATAGAATACCAGGAATGTCCCAATGACCGTTCACATGAGCAATCATCAGTAAACAGTTTTGTAATTTCCAAGGAGAAAACCGTAAAGTGGGAACCAAAGGATCTCCATTTAATTATCATCATCAATAATCAAACACTTAAATGAGGGAATGTGTCAGTGGAATTATCCTGCTACAATTTCCCATCTGTGAAATATAGATAAAATACAGCCGTCTTATCTTGCTTGCAGAAGCATTGCAAGGATGGTCTTAGTACCATGTATAATCATTTAAATAACTTTTAACAAAAGAGACCGATGTCCAAGTTTGTATCCTCTTTGGCTAAAACATAGATAAAACATGATAAACATTTTTTATTTATAAATATTTTCTTAAGAAGGTAGAAAAGATCAAAATGTTCTTTGCATAAAAATCAACTTATTCATGCACAACACTGCTGTAAGATCCAACATTAAAGCTATCACAAATCTCTTTTCAGTATGTGGTTGACCATGGCTTAATTTACTGTGAAATTATTCAAACTGGGAAAGACCAAGACCGGGAAGTGATGTAAATCCAAACCCTAGGGTGACACAGGTGCAGAGAAAGAAGCCAGGAGGGAAGAAGATGGGCATATCCACAAGCGAAAACGAGGATGCCCATTCAAACAGACTTAATATCCTATACCTATGGATACCGGTAATAGGTGGCCATCCAGGCCCACAGGCGACGTAAAATGGATCCAGTCTTAAGTAAGCTTTTCTTGCACATGATCGCAGAGCATGGCAATGCTGGATGAAAAGCAGGAGGGCTATGACTGTCAAGTCTGTTGGAAACTGTGCTCGTTAGACTGCGTACAGATGAGAAATAGATTTCAGCTCTTTTAAGTGTTGCTAAATCCAAGAGAGAGACCCAGTATCCTAGAGTCTATGAGATGCAAGGACATAGAAGAAAGCAGGAGCAACTCTATTAAAAACAACATTAATTCAAAGTCAGAATAGCAGTAAGGGTGACTTTTGTTTATTCACTTGTTCATTCAAAAAGATATTCATGGGTTTTCTACTTGTGTAAATGAACATACTGGTTTTAGTAATGTAGAAGTACAATGTGCAATAGCTCTCATATGTTCGTAGTCAGGTTAGGAGACACCTGGATAAACAGGCAGGAAGTAGCATTGAGAGGCAGAGACTTGAGGCAGTGGGGACCTGGCAAAGGCTTATTAGAAAACTTTACACTTAAACTATGTCTTAAATGACAAATAGAAACTAGTAATTCCACTTCAAGAAAAATATTTAAGACAGAGAAAGTGTGTGATCTTTTCATTTAAAATGTATTGTAAATATTATATATATGCTTAGTTTATTGGAGAACAGTAAGTTAATTACCGAAGATTAAGATTGTGGATATGGGAAATGGAGTTGGAGCTGGAGGTGGGGAAGTTGAGGATGCAGGTTTTGAAGCTGAAGAGAAAGTTTACAGTTTTATGAAGGTTCGCATATGCTCATAGAGAGCTCTAGTCTTTATCATGAAGAATATAGAGAGGCAGCGAAGGACTTTAATCCACAGGAATGTCTTAGCACAATTTAGTTTTGACTCAGTCTAAGCATTAATGGCAAGAACATGGAATATTTTTTGGAAATGGTGTTGTAAACATGATTTTATTATTTTGAAAGATTTCAGATTCAATAAAGTTGAAAAAGTTCATTTAGAAACATGAGTTAGCATTATAATCTTGCATCTTATAGAAGTTTGCAGTTGTGAGCTTCTAGGACTGAATTGAAAAGAAAAATTCAATAAAGACCAGGGCTCTGTTTTATGAGATCATTCAGTTACTAGCACACAAATAAATCTCTTATAAGATTGTATTGATCCATGCATCTCTATCACAAGGAAAAATATAGGTTCTAAACACTTTGATCAATAAAACAAGTAGTTTTATGTAAGTGTATAAAAGAAAAAACTAAAATACACATTAATCAAACATAGATTATAAAAATTTCACCATTAGTGTTCATTTTTCTTTGAAACAAAATATTTACTACATGTACTATCTCTTAGGAAGTCTAAATATTTCATGTGAAGTTTTTCCACATTTCAGTTCCTTGAGAAAATTTTTCTTTCATACTTTTTCAGTGTTGTTTGATAATAATACACAGCTAGTTTACATATTGTTTCAATTTAGAAAGAGTACTTAAACACAATTTTATTTGGCTGCAATCCTCACGGCAGGCTGTAAAATAAATATCATCACTCCTTCTAATAAATGAATAAATAGAAGGCCAGGGAGGAACAGTATCACTGTACCTGCCTCAACCCCATTTCTTTAAGTCAGCCTGCCTCCCCTAGGCTCTAATAACCTATAAGGGAACCATGGATGTGCCATTTCAATCGCCTCCCCACAGCCCTCACAACCTGCTCCTGTTCTGGGCCAAGTTCTCTGTAACTTTGTGCCAAGTTTGGTTTCCCTAAAACTTGTCTTTGATGCTCAAATAGATAAAATAGGTATTTACGTTTATATACCTCCTGAAAAGTAAAATGTGTAGCCTTCTAATCAACAAATGCTGTGGTTTACTGAGGTGCTTGCTAAGAGTGTTACAGTTCTAAATGCTGTTTATGCATTATCTCATTTGAGGCATATTCATAACTCATAAGATAGGTACTTTTAATTTTCCCAGTTTACAAATGAGAAATTTGAGGCTCAGAAAAGATGAAAGAACTTCCTCAAGTCTGCCACAGAGGAAGCGGTGGTAACAGAGCTTGAACTGAATCTAAGTCAGCCTGACTCCGTGGCTCATATCCTTGCCAACACTGCATTCCCTCCTCTTTTCCAGGGCCACCATTATAAGAAAAGATTGCCTATACCACCACTGAAGTTCCTTCAGTGTACCTCCTGCTTAGTTAGTGTCTCTAATTGTTCTCCTCTTACTCTGTCTGCTAAAGCTTGTTAGCCTCCCCCAGTACTCAGAACTTGGCAACTCCAGTGCAGAAACTAACTGGGAGCAACTTCTCTGGACAACACTGAGTTAGTCTTACTGGTAGTATCTTACTAATCTTGTTGCTCTGCTTCCTTGGCAGCTGGAATCTTATTTTGAATGACAATTAGGAAGGGAGCACTGGCCTGTTTCTCATGTGACTAGGTAATTTTCTTATAGAAAGTCACCGAAAAATCATGAGTTTTGCACTACAATGACCCAGTTTCAAACATAAACTCAGCCGTTACTTAGTTGTACAACTTTTATCAAGTGACTTAAACTCTTTGAGCTTCATTTTACCTTCTGTATAATAAAGATATATATATAGAGAGATATATATAGAGAGAGAGAGATATATATATACATAAATATAAAATTAGGATTATTATCAATTCAAATTAAATAATGGAGATAGAGGACATTAGCATAATGACCCCTAAATGGTTAGCATACAATAAATGTATCCTATTATTATAATTCTTAACCCTATCTTTCCACACCAATTCTCTCTTGTGTACTACAGCTCCTTTATGTCTGGGTTCCTCTACTTGAATGCTAGTGTTTCTATACCTGGGACCTCCTGTTTGTTTCTATAATACTAATTTTCTACCTCTCTGGATCTCTGCCATAATCCTTCCCAGATAGAAATTAGACTCAGTTGGAATTTAATAATCATAATATAATTTCTATCTTCTGTGGACCAATTTCGAATTTACAAACAACATTTAAGCTTTAGTCCCTATGCACCTGTCAGTAGAATAATGCACCCCTGACTTAGGCCCATACCCAGCTCCATGTCTTGCCTCTTCCCAAGCTCAAATTGTAATCCCAATAGATATTGCCTATACTAAATACTTTTAGATTTTATATTTGCCATCTCATTTGATTCTTACAATAAGTCAGTCGAGGGATTGTAACAGATAATATTAAGAAATGCAGGCTTGCCTTATAAAAATAATATTTAGTCAAACCATATCTGAACATATTTTACTCACACACAACAATTTCTTATGATTCAATCTAAAATTTTCTTAAATGTGCAAGATATGAGTTCTTTTTCTTGGATTAAATAGTCTTGGTTTTTAAAAAAAATCAGCATAGGTATGTGTAAATGTCACTTTATTCTGACATTAGAGTATTTGCTACGCTGAAATAAAAGAAGCCATCTTTAAGCTTTCTCCTTTGAAATAAAGCATGGGATTCCAAGGGACAGATGCTGTCTTGACATCGTCAACTGGCACAACATGAAACTCTCCACAGCTTATTGCTTCCTTTTAGAAGTCAGAAAGCTAAATTACTGGTCATGTTTGAGAGTTGCCTAGATGTTCTTACTTAGTCTTATATGCATCAGTGCTTCTTCAGCCATGTGTTCAATATGAGAAAGACTAGTAACCTTTTGTGCAAACCTATAAAACATAGCATTAACCAATTCATCCTTCTTAGCATAATGACTAACACGTTGTAGCTGCTTAATAAAGCTATGTTAACTGAATTGATAAACACATTAACTAAAAAAAAAGATTTCTAATTTCATTCATCCTGAAATATCCTCTTATATGAAACAGCTAAATCACATTACCTAAAACATTAATTTTCTTAAAATAAGTAACATCGATGATGCATTGTGCCTTGGGCACTTTACTTAAAAGTTTACATATTTTTACTGATTTATTTTATAAACCTTAGCACTACTCAAAAATATTTTTGAGTCTCCAAAGTATTTTTTTTCTTTAAAAGCAAAGAATAATTATGATTATATTTTAATTAAGTTCAAAGCTTGCTTTTAACATGAAAGAGAAAGGTAGATTTTGCATGAACATCCTTTCACTGAAGTTGTGATCAAAAATGCATAGAAAAAGTACTACAAAAATACTGTTCATTTTTTAGTTTAAAGAAATTGCCGGTGCCTCTAACCTCCTCCTAAGGTTATCGTTTCAGAATTCTAATGACTTCTAAAATCTTGTAAGTATGGTGTTGATGAGGAAAACAGATTTTATGCTGTCATTATCAAACCATCTTTAATGAATAATAGATACTACTGTCCATATGTTCTCCATATTGAGTTAAAACACCCTAAACAACTTTGTTTTGTGGGGCTATAAAGTCATATAACTTTTTTAAATGCACTAGCAGTGATGTAACCTTTCCGTTATTCTATCTGAGGATAAAATAGTATATTTCTCCTCAAAATTTTATGAAAATTTTCAAACGTAAAGCAAAGTTGACAGAACTTTACAGAGTTCTAAATATTTTGTTGTATACTTTATCGCATACATATCCATCTACCTAGACTTTTATCTGTTAATGCATCTTATTTTCATTGTATTTCAAAGCAAATTGCAGACATCAGTACACTTCGCCTAAATACTTAAACTCAGTTCTTCAAGTATATAAATACTAAATATTTAAGTATTTAATAGTAAGTATTTAATGCTTAAAAGGCACCAACTAAAGTCAATATTTCTTTAGGAGTTTTTTTAAGGTGAAATTTAGATACGGTGGAATATAGTTATCTTAAGTACATATTTCTGAGTTTTGACAAATGTGTGTGACTGTGTAAACGAAGACTGTATTCAAAGTACAGTAATCCCCCCTTATTCTTTGGGGATACATTCCAAGATCCCCTGTGGATGCATGAAACCATGGATAGTATCAAATTCTATATTGTACTATTTTTTCCCATACATAGATACCTATAATAAAATTTAATTTATAAATTTGGCACAGTATGAGATTAACTATAACTAATAATAAAATAGAACAATTATCCAACATTATACTGTAATGAAAGTTATGTGAATGTGGTCTCTCAGAAAACTAGCATGAACTTCTTTTTTCTTCACAATTTCAGTTAGAAAATTCATTCTTACCATAAATCTTAGTAACTTTAGCATACAGTTTTTTTTTTTCTTATTAGGTCAAGAACTTTCATCTTTTCACTTAAAGGAAGCACTTTACTGCTTCTCTTTGGCATATTTGAACTGCCAGCATCAGTTGCACTTTGGGGCACATTAAGTAAAATAAGGGTTTCTTGAACACATGCACTGTGATACTGTGACAGTCAATCTGATGACTGAAACTGCTAACTAAATGACTAGTGGATGGGTAACATATACAGCATGTATGGTATGCTAGACAAAGAGATGATTCATGTCCTGGGCAGGATGGAGCAGGATGGTGAGAGATTTCATCACATTACTCAGGCATACAATTTAAAATGTATGAATTGTTTCTATTTGGAATTTCTTTTTAATATTTTTGGACCCAGTTGACCGTGAGTAATTGAAACTGTGGAAAGCAAAACCGTGGATAAGGAGGGACTATTGTATAAGACATTACCATTACTCCAGAAAATTCCCCTATACTGTGTCAGTCTCATGCTCCCAAAGGCAGCCACAATTCTGATGCTTTTGCAACACAGATTAGTTTTATGTGGTCTAGAAGTTTATATAAATGGAATCATATTGTGTGGTCTCTATTGTTAGGGCCAGTGTTTTTCTTTAGATTTATCCGTGATATTGCATATGTCAGTGGTCTCTTTCTATTGCTAAATAGAATGCTATTGTATGAATATACTACACTGTTTGTTTATTCTCATATTAATGAAGCCTGGGTAGTTTTTAGTTTTGTTTGATTTTGTTTTGCACTTATAAATCAAATGCTATGAGCATTGTGAACATCTGTTTTCACATGATTTGCATAAATATTTAGAAGTAGAATTGCGAGTCACAGGATAGGTGCATATTTATTTTTATAAGAAATAATCAGACCATTTTACAATCCTACCAACAATGTATGAAAGTATGGTTGCCCACATTTTCATAGATTAGAGGTGGTCAATCTTCTTAACTTTTATCATTCTGCAGTATGTATGATGGTATCTCATTGTAGTTTTAATTTTCTCTCTCCTGGTAAAAAATGACATTGAGTACTTTTTATGTGCACTTATTGACTATTTGAATATCTTTATTTGAAATATCTCTGTTCGGCTATTTTCCAAATTTTTAATAACTGAGTTCTTTTATATTATTATTTTATAGAAAGATTTTATATATTTTATCAATCCTTTATCAGATATATCTTACAAGTATTTTCTGTCTATGGTTTCCATTTATTCATTTTTAAATAATGTCTTTTGATGAGCAGATTTTTTTTTAATTTTGAGGAAGCCTAATTTATCAATTATTTTATGATGTTTCAAGTCATTTTTTCTACCTCCATTAGCAAAGTTATTTTGCTATGTTTGCTTCTAAAAGCTTTATGAGCTTAGCTTTTATATTTAAGTCTATGATCAACCTTAAATTTTTATTTATATGTAGCGTGAGGTAGGGGTTGAGTATTTTTGTTTGGCCTATTGGTCTCAGTTATTTCAGTGCTATATTTGAAAATATTTCTTTTTGCCATTGCATTGTTTTGGCACCTTTGTTGAAAATCAAATATCTGTTTAAATCCCTATTTATTCTGGATTCTTCATTTCGTTCCACTGATATTTTCTTTTGCCTATATTACACTGCCTTGACTACTGTAGCTTTATAAGTCTTGAAATCAGGTAGTATAAATCTTCTGAATTTGTTCTTTTTAATGATTATATTGGACAACATAGGTCCTATCATTTTAATGAGCATTTAAAAATAATAATTGGCTATTTTACACTGTTGGAAGATACACCAGGAGCTGGCAAAGAATGCCTACTTTATATGAATACTTGTCTAAAGTAACTCAGTTTTTGTTTCTCTTAAGTGTCTATATTTCCTAAAAAAAATTCACTAGAGTTGTGTCATTAATCGATTGGTCATCTTAGAAAAATGTTATATTTCAAGTATTTCCTTAGAAAGTAGGGATTCCTTTAAAATTCCTAATAAGATACATTTCAATTATTTAAACATAATTTAAAGTAATAAAATATGTGAAACTCCTCAAAGGTCATGAGTAACATGATTTCTGTATAGAAATGGATACAAGAGACTGATTACCTAAATGTAATGCCAGTTCTTGAAATGTTCATGTGTTTCTGAACTATTTCTTATTCATTCCTATACTCTGGTAACCCCTAAGATATCTAGTAGTTATCCATGGACTTAATCTATTGTTTCTGTTGGTTATTTTCATTTCTTTTATTGAGCCTAAAAGAAGATGGTATGTAGTCTTAATCAACTTGATAGAAGAACCCATCAATGAGACATATTTAATTCTAGGTACCTAATAGGTATTTGGGATATGTTCATGAGTACTATTGGTTAGGATCCCCAATCCCCTGAACCTTCATCCCTACTACAGATATTGAGAGAACTGTATCTCTACTATTATTTTAGTGTGATTATTGTCTCTCTTTAGGCAAATATAGTTTATCTTTAGCTGTGTGAAGCAAATTGTGACTCTTGTTGACATTGTTTAAAATATGTCTTCAGGAAATATAGTTCAGATTTTGGTGGATGATATCTCAGAATGTATATTACATATTACAGTGCAATCTGTCTTTTAAAATAATATGTATGTGAAGTCATATATATATGAAACATAAACATAAGCTTAAAACATAAGCTATAATAAAAGTTTATTGTAAAACTATGAAAAGTACATTGTTTATTTTCATTGTTGCTGATTACTCCAGAGTTTATTTATAAATGTAATAATAAAATCTCACAGCATCCACAGGACAACTTTTATTTTGAGTGTCTGCATAAAATGATTACTTTCCTAAAGCAAAATTTATTTACTTAATAATGTTCCATAACATAAGACGCTACATTCTGAGGTCAAATTGTTTTTGATAATACTGTGAGGTCACGTTTTCCTCTTGCTATCAGTGTACCAAAGAAAGGATTTAACATTTTCTTAGTGGTAAAAATCTCAGCATTCTGTCTTTCTTCCTGTCAATATCTTTAATTGCCATTTGTTCTTATTGAGAATAGAACTTGTTTAACCATCAAGTTCCCCTTGAAATTAAAATGGTTTTAAAAATTTCAATTTGACTTCATTTAGGTTCAATATTGTTCCCTAAATCTTTACTAAACACAATTTCTAATGATTTCTCTTTGATCACCACCATTCTATTACCATTTGTGAGCAAAGCCTCGGAATTGTTTTAAAACCTGTTTGCTTTGTTTTCAACAAAGTTATCTACAGATTTTTCCATTAGCTTTCTGCTATTAAGCAAGCAAATTTAAATCTAACTGCTATTAAGTTTTTTCTTGGACTCTTTGGGAGAGGAAAAAAAAAAAAAAAGAAAAAAGAAAAAAACCAAACACGAAGAAATGTGTCTCTGGTGCATTATTCTGATTTTCTAAACTGGAACTTTAAAATCTTGTGTTTTTACTTAACAGCCCGAGAATTGCCAGTTTTCAGTTTGCTCAGATTGGATTTTAGTTATGAGAAGCCTAGACCCATAGAAAAGGTGCTTTTCAATCAGTTCTTGAAATCAATATAGTAATAAAGCAATACATGAGGAATAAATTATTTAAAAAAAAAAAACTTTGTAGGGTGGATATCATGGAATATTCTAGCTCATTTCATATTTAAGTGAGGTATTTTATCACTTACACTAAATTATTCTATTTGGAAAACCTCATCCCTGGCACAACTTTTGGTAAATAACCACTATTCTCAATTTAATTGTCCAATTTACATCAATATTTCCCAAACTTCTGTCATTAATTTATTTACCTCTTTCATCACTTTTGCCATATCCTAATCTATATTTACTTTTTTCCTTTAAGTTGATATTAAATCTCCCCACAATTTAACTGAAAGTTAAACTATAAAATTATATGTTGATGCATATTAAATATATACTTAGCTATATACTTAAGATATATATTGATATGTTTGTACCTATAAATCATCATGTTTTCTACCAATTCTACAGGTATCTCTGTTTAAGAAGAGCTTTTGTTTGTCTTATGTGATCTATACAAATATGAATATTTGACAATACCTGTTTTTTTTTAAACCTGGAGATTCATTTAAAGGAAATAGAGATATGGAGACTCAGGCAGTATGTTGAAAAGAACATCGTATTGGGGATTAGATAAAGTAGATCTATCTTCTAATTGCCTTTGTATCTTTTCCTCACAATATAGTTTTGAGTACGTTATTTTCTGAGGCCTAATCAGTTGCATCATTTCCACATTAAAAGTGTAGATTCACTAAGATCTCTTCTAGCTTTTAATTTTCTAACAAAGTCAATGCTTTATAACACTCTTGGATGATGTTTTATTTTTGACAATTCATCTTCTAAATTGTATTGCTATTTTGTTTTTGTTTTGTTTTGTTTTTCTTGTTTTACTGATAAAAGTGCTGTCCTTTTTTAATATGCCATGTGATTTATTGTAACCTTAATAGAGTTTGCTGTTGGTTTGGAATACCAGGTGTATTCATAGTTTCTCATTTGATTACATGTTCAATATGGGAAGTAAGGTGCTTCTGATATTTAAGGAATGCAAATTTTTGAGTTAGCTGACTTTACTTACTAGCAAGAGGCAATCATGAGGCATTGTGCTTGTGGGAGAACAGTTAGAGGAAGACTTATCTTTGATATTCTCTATAACATTGGACAAGCTAAGCAAATACTCTGGTCTTCCATGTTTTTATCTGTAACAGACCTATATTTATTAGACCTTCATGAATGTATTGTTCAAGGGATAGTTGATCATTCAGTGGGGTGGTCAGGACATTCTCTAACACACTAATATTATTCACATTTGACATTCAGCTGAAACAATGGCAGGAGTAGATCAATATCATTGGTCTTTCAGTGTGTGTGCCTTATAGAGGATAAAGAATGATAATACGCTGCTTAGTTATGTTCAAATGGGCATTATAAAATAGATTTCCGATTAAATGACTAAATAATTTACAAATACTTTAACAATTCTCCTTTATTTAAATTTACTAAGTGTTCTTTGGTCCTCCATACTGAGGTTCTAACTTACTCATCTCAGAAAATTTTGAGTATATCTGAGCTCTAAGTGGACTATGCTCTTACAAAATATAAATATTCTGTAGAATGTAAAAGTTTTGCATATTGCTTATGAAATCTTTGACTTCTTGAAATTATCTTCTGATTTGCTTTATCCTGACCCAAATTACTTTGTGCCCAAAATATATACATTAGCAGCAAGAAAGCTGCTCTTTCAAACAGCGAGTTCTGTTACCATGGAAGAGTGATCCAGTTATCTTTGAAATGATTTTTCTTCTGTCTTATTTCTATTAGTGAAATGCTCATCTTAGAAAAATCTCATTTTTTTAATAAGGTGATTTATTGTAGGTGAATTTTGGTATTTTCAAAGTTTTTTTCTCTACTCGTCATGTGAATTCAGAGTTGGATATGCTTTACTAAATGCTTTGATTAAAGATCAGCAAACTGAGAGATCACTTATCATTCTAAGCTAATTCTATATGCATCCATAGAATTACGTTCACTTTTCTGTAAAATTTTATAGTGTCTTATGTATTAAAATAATATCTAGGTCCAAAATCACTTAATTTGATGTTTTCATGAAATATAATAATTTACTTTGAACAATGGAAAAGGTTACACAATATTGCAAGTAAGAACCATAACAAGTGCTGTTTTGGTTTTGTTTACTTTTTTATTTTAGTATTAAAAAATAAATCTTAACCATTTTTCAAAATATATCTTTATTTCCTGATTTGATTCATGAATTTGCATGATCTTTGAACAGGATGCTTGCCCAATTTCTTTGCATCATTCCAACTTTTATGTATCTAAATTTACTACTTAGATACTTGCCAAGTGCTGTCTCCAGCTCTTTTAGTGTACAAGAGGCTAGAATGAAAGAAATGTGTGGCCTGTATTCATGGTACTATGAATTTTTTTAACTCACTGAAATTTACTAAAACAGAACCTATTTTTGGCCATTTCTTATTTCAATTTGCATTCCTTGCTTGAATAATTGTAATAAAATAGGACAGAACAAATTTTGATAGGCAATTTCATCACAGCCCATCTGTTCAGTTATGCTACGAAACAAGAACCTAGGCTTATCTGTCCTGCTGCTTCTAGGTCTGCCTTACTAAGTGCAGAGAATCAGAACAATAAGGTATTTCATTTATTTCTATTTTTAGTGCTGCTGTTTGACTTCCCTTTCCCATTTTTTACAGTGAAGTTAAAACAGCAATCGAGTAGCTAGTGGTACCAGAGTTGAGAGTTTAAATGAAATTGAAACTAGACAAAGTGTCCTATTCACAGTGGTCCTGATGACAGAGTATTAGTGAGATATGTCTAAACTATAATCCCTTAGGGAGAACTGAGATTCAAACATTAGAGAGACCAACTATGTACTCCGAGTTCAAACGGCAGAGGGATCATTAAAGTGAGAAATCAGAGCCAATAGTGAGCAGGTGGGAAGAGACCAGATCAGCACATGAGCTGATCATAATCCAGAGAAGAAGATTGCTGCCTAGAGCCATGATGCTACTGTTTACCAACTGGAGGGTTCCCAGAATTAAAAGATCATCAAAAGGTTGGCAATTATCTTAGTAGTTGAGGACTAAACTAGGTAAGGATAAGACTTATGACCTTCTTACTTTCCTAGTAAAATTCCTCAGATCTTCAGCTTTACTTGAAAGACTTTATAAAGGAAGAGAATCTGCTTGCAATTCATGGGTCACTTGTTCTTCCTTCAGTATAGTTTTGCACACTTTATTATATTTTATTTGAATGTAAACACAATCACTGAGTAGTAAATAATGATTTTCCTTACCCATTGATTACTTAGTGCATGTTGATGCTAGAGATGCATTGATTTGTTCAAGCCCAGTACAAAATGGAACAGATGGTTATGTAAAAGTTTACTCAAAATCAATGTGAATTAGATTGCTGGTCCCTAGTAAAACAGATTATAAGTTAGAAAGGCTGTTTTCTTAAATGTAATGTGATAGAAAGCTGTCTAAGGAAACCAGTTAAGGTGGACTGACTAAAAATGTAGCCCTTCATTTCAAAAATAAGCATTGCAGAAGAAACTTATGATATAATGAGCATATATATACATATATATGTATATAGGTGTGTGGGTGAATACATATATATCATACAAAGGGACCACATTGTGTCTCTGAAAATGTAGTTAAAGGATTTTTGCAAACCTATGAAAAAATGCTTGGCAATAAATCTTGTAAAAAAAGAAAATGGTCATGTTGAGTTATACAGAATTATATCGACTGCTTTTCTTCCTAAATTGGGTGTTTGCAGATATTCCCATATACATATGTTACAACAGTTGTTTAGTCATTGCATTGCTTTGAATGCAAGAGTGCTGACTTGATGACTTCAGTTAAAGGAAAATCATTAACATTTACGTCCTTGTTTACTGCTGTTTCTTAAAATGTAAAGAAAATGGTAAACCATATTCAATTCATTGGCTCTCTATTCATGGTTATTTTTCCCTTTCACATAAAAACAGTCTAACCATTCATGTTCCAGAATATTAAGGAAATAGGTAATTCTTTGACCGATAATAAGAACATTCCTTTCAAGGTTGTATATACCCTAAATTATAGTTCCAATTCTGACACTGGCCAAATATATGATTTTGGCTTAAGTTATTAACCATTTTGAAATATAACTGGGTGGTCTCTAATATTTCTTTCAGCTATAATCTACTTTAGAGTGACCATATAATTTTATGGTTCAAAGCAGAATATTTGAAGTTAGGTTGTCTTAAGTTCAAATCCTAGCTCTAAAGCTTACCAACTGTGTAAACATTTTCATTTTGCTGTAATACAGGGTACTCTCTAATCTTCTATTTCTTCTTATATAAAATGAATTAAAAATAGTGCCAGCATCACAGGATTGCCTTTGGATTAAATGTAAAGTGCTTTTTCTGTCACATAGTGCATGCTTAACAGATGCTACCTATTCTTATTATGATACTATATTGATTAATAAAATCATAATGTTCACACAATTTCTTAGCCTTTGCATGTAGAAAACCACCTTTTCATCAACAATACTGACCTTAGCTTTGTGAAATGACTCTTCCTGCTTGAATTTTAGTGCTGGCTTTCCTGGGTCTTCACAGTTTAGCTTCTGGTACTCCCCTAAGGCCTGATTTATTTTTAGAAAACTAATTAGACCCATTTCTTAAGGTAACTCTCTCCTGACTGCCAAACTTAATTTAGTTTGTTCACAGTTCTGATAAGATGTGCCACCACTATTAAGCCCAGTCACATGGAATTGACACTAACTGAGCTATTGCTTCAGAAATAAGAAACAAGAAATAAAATAGGAATGAGAATATGCAAAGAATTGGGTGACCATAGAGAAAGGTAGCACTCTATTATTTTCATGGAAACATAGGCAATAAAAGTTTGAATGATTTTTAGAAGTTTTGACTCTAACAAGCATTATGGGAGAGTGCAAAAAATGACCACAAATTCTTTCCCTCTGATTAACAAGCGAGTTTAGTTTTTTACCTCTTGAATATGGACTGGTATCATAACTAGCTTTGGTGGCATAGGTGACATAGAGTAAGTTCTAAGCCTAGGACTGAAGAGACTCACTTGTATACTTTGTCTCTCCCTCTTGGAAGAGAGAAGGCATTTTATGTAGGTAAGCCAATTCTAGCCTATTAGAGGGTAAGAGACCATGTGGAGAGAGATGTCATTTCATCTCAGACTTCCCAGCCAAAGTCACCATAAACTAGCCAGCCCTAACCAACTCAGCAGCTCTTTGCAAATGTAAGAGGGAACTTGTACCAGACAAGAAAAGAAAGGGTAAAGAAAAGCCCAGCTAAACCCAATCAAATTGTTAACCTGTAGAATTTTGAGCTAAACAACTGGTTATTGTTTTAGACACTAAGTTTGAGTGGTTTGTTCTGTAGCAAAAGCCAACTGCAATATATAATGCATGAAATATCCTGCACAAGTGGCCAACTAGCTTTTGTGTTAAAGTGATTCCATTCTTCTTTATCTCCATATTCATTTTCATGACTGGGGAGACTATATAGGTTTAATAATTAGTTTAAGTCAACCTTTAAAACTTTTTTTAAAAAATTAAAAACATTAATTGAATTTTTACTATAACAAATTTAAATCACAAATAAAATGTGTGGTCTGTTTCTAAGGTACCAAATTCCATTATACAGCTTTTAAAATGTCATTGTAACATATTCATTTAGATTTCTGATTTACTTCAGCCCAGTAATATTTTTTTCTAGGCTAAAATGCATTCTAGTTCTTTTTTCCTTCCACCCAATACTACTGATCTCTGACATCTGCTAAAGTTTTTTGAATCCAGTTTTTATTTTTCAAACTCTTTCTAGCATTGTAATACCTTAATTGTGTAAAAAACCCAATAGGCTTGTTAAGCCAGATGTGTGCCAGTCCAACCAACTCACTCCAATTTGAATCATTACTCTTTGATCATCCCTGTCTTCCAGTTATGGCTTACATGTTCTCAAAGTTTGGCTTGTCTCCAGCCTTTTCAGAGCAATACTCCGAATTATGTCTATGGCATTTGTTTTATCTTTTTTGTGGAGTAAATATCCTGATCATTTATTCTATAGATTTCTGTCATGGATCTCATGAGGATTCTGCTTCCATAGTTACCCCTATTAATCTATCAGCTAATTGCATGACCTTTTCTTAAAAATGAAATTTTATTGCAATCACTGTTCTGTTCACTCTGACCCATTATAGTAATGAAAGAAAATTAAACCATACTCTAAAATATGGAAAAATGCAAAGAGCAGCATGATAATGTGAAATGGTTATGGCTATAGCTTGAAATTTAAATATGGGCAAATTCTTTGTCTATAGGGATTTTCTACGTGAAGCTTTTTAAGAATAAATATAAAAGATAAAGGCTGGAGTTAAATAGAAGTGTTGAACTGACTCCCCAGACCTGTGCCTTCCACATGATGTTTATGCGACTGTGTTTTTAAGTCAATGTCTTTATTCATCTGAAAATATCACCCAAGTGTTTTATCCCATCTACAAAGGAATCACATTCAAGTACTGCTCAGTGGGTTGGCATAAAAATTTTAATCCCTTTATAGCCATCAGAAGAAACTAACTGGAGAAGTCTAAAAAGTGAAACAGTCTCTATCATTTACCTTTCAATAATTATTTTTTGATATACAGAGCATTTAGAATCCATTATCCTTGAGCTGCATTTTGCATAAGCTGAAAATCACACAGGTTATGTATTAAGTGGAATACAATGGAAAGTATCTTATACTGAGCAAACAGAGAGGAGATACTATTGCTTATCCTTATAGAATTCAAATTATATCAGACTATTTGTAGTCAAACAATATTGCATTGAGAAATAAATAATTTACAACTCTTATGGAAATAATTATAGATAGGTAATTTCTAATTTTGTCTCATGAGTTAAAATAGAAGCTGAATTTTCAATTAACCTCATCTGGGAGCATAATAATGCAACCTCTTTGTTGACAAGAAGACATTTAACCTAACTTTAAAAGCATTAACATGTTATTCAGCATTCCTTCTCTTGAGGAATGTCAGCAAAATTTTGTGGTTATGGAGGAGTGACCTTAGAGGTTCAAGGGAGAGCATATGGTTTTCAGGGAATTCCATCATGACTGTAAGAATAGTGTGATAACAATTAGAAGATACAACAAATTAATATCCTTAGAAAGACTACTTCAGACCCAGTGAAATCAGATAATACCTAAAATGCTGGGTTTTCTAATCCTGTGATTTTGAAATTAAATTTTAATTCATTTTCATTTATTAAGTATTGTTATTCTATCCTTTTATATGCATTTGTATTCTTATATTTTCTGCAAAAATATAATTGCCAATTTTGTACCTCCTAGATAATCTAATTCAACACCCTTACTTTACACATGAGAGATAGAATCCTATTTAGTCGGGGTGATTTTTTCATTCTGCTCTACTGCTTTCTTCTTTTTGAATGGGTAAAATAATTAACTTCATTGAGGCTTCATTTATCTATTTATTTCGTTCGCTAAACACCTTCACCAAGTCTGTCACTACATTAGGCTCTGGGAAACAAGAATAGACATGCTCTTCCCCTAATCTTATCAATTGCTGGATATAAATAGTCTTTATTCAAATCATTCCCACTGTAACCTTTAATTTAAACAAACCAGAAAAATACAACTATACTATCATTGAAGAATAGGAAGAAAATAATGGTTCTGTTTTTAAACCCCCAATGTTTAAAAAGAATGAATATAAATTTTTGAAGTTATGTTAGAATATGCTTCCATTTATATTACACAAAGTTCCTTCAGTCTCATTTGTGCACCATAATGATTCATACCAAAATTGCTTGAAAGGCTAAGTTTTCCCAATAAAGTTAAGATTCAGTTTACAAGAAGCATATCTATTTCATAAAGTAATGTGGGCTGCTGTAACAAGATTACCATATAAATGGATTGAGACTTGCCGCTGAAGCAGGGAAACGCTTCCCTACTGGTTATATTCAGAGGATGAGAATTCCATTGTCTGTATTCTTTCCTGTTAGATACTCAATAAATGTGATTAGATTGATTGACTGACTAAACAATCTTATTTACTGCATAGAAGGAACTATCTCTGTCTCTATAAAATCCCCCTTTGTAGCTAAATCTTCTGAAGGATGTAAAGAGTAACAAGTATTTCCCTCCAGAGAAAACTGAACTAACATCAGCTTGGTGAAAAGACTTAGACCTATGTCCATTAGTATAAAGTCAATACTATTGACAATCATTAAATGCTTTTATCTTTTCCCCTAGAGTACTTAAGAGATAAATATTGTTGATGAAAACTAAATCCTGTTGATGTTTTTCTGTAATTAATCTTAATTAACAATACATTAACTATTTTCCTGATTGTGTGTACATACATCATTTAACATCAATTTATGTTAAAGCAATTACAAAATATTTAGTGGCATATCATAGCCAAAGTCATATTTTTTTTTGTTTTCTTTTTTCTTATCCCTCAAAAATATCCCAGTTTCCAAGAATGAACTAATCTGATCTTATTTTTTAAAATGTAAATAAAGTTCCTACCTTCTTTGAAAAAAAAAGTTTTCAAAATTGTTTGCTTAAAGTATATAGTTTTGAAAATATGTGTCTACATATACATACATACACAATAATGCAGATACATGTGTGTATATGTCTATGAATATATTAATATATATCAACTGATATGATGCAAAAATGATCAATATAATTTAATCGTGATCACCATGTCTGTTATACATGCATAGATTCAGACATAATTTATACCAGGTTCACCTACTAAAGAGAAGAAGAATGTGGTGGTCATAACCAGAACCTGGCACGAAGACTGGATAAACCAACTGACATCTTCTCTCTTTTGGAGTAATGAGATATCGAATGCAGTGAGTTAAAGCAAATTCAAATTTGCTCCAAATCAGCATTAATTTCCAAAATGTATAATATAATGTTAGGACTTCTGAGCAGTGTTAATCAGGTGGATATTATCAGATAAAAATCAATCTGACCTGTAAAGAGACTAGGCAGAAATTGGCACACAATGGGTGGGATTCTCTTTGTGAGTTGGGTAGAGATTGGGGTGGAGTTGAACAATGACTAATGTGTGAAAAGGAAGTCACCAAGAGGAGTAAAGAAGGAGAGAATAGTTACACAGAGAAAGCAAGTCTAAGTTTGAGGTCATATGGTCATAAATGAGTCAATTTCAAGATATTACTAAAGGTGCAGGATCCCCAACAAACTGGGCCACAGATTGAAGGTGAGCATATGGGGACACACAAGACTGGATTATGAATGTTATATATCAAGAAATACCATGAAGTACTTTTTCCCTTATGCCTGGTTGAATTTTCTGAAAAGAAGGAATAATTGCTACTACCTTTTATCTTTATTTATGTAGATATCATAGACACAGTGATATCTTCCTTAAATTTAGACTGCTCATAACCAAATTATATATAATAATAGAGTCTAAAGTTTATTTGGCCCATGACAAGATAGAATTTATTGACTGCATACTTGGAGGAATCAAAATACTATAGAGTGGTTAAGAACACAGGTATTCCTGCCTGTAGATCCAGATTCCATTGATTCTTATGTCACCTTGAAAACTACTATTGCCTCTTTCATCTTCAGTTTCTTTATAAAACGGGGAAAATAATTTTTATCTCAAAGTTTTTAAAGAAGGTTAAATGAATTAGTATATATAAGGGGATTTTACAACAGAGTTTGGAATGTAGCAAAATCTCAATGAATGGTGGAGTTGTTGCTGTTTGTTAGTCGTGTAACATTGAGTTATGCCAGGGTTTTAGAGATTACCATTAAAAATACAAGTTAAGCTTAAAGGAAAATTAAATCCTAAAACTAAAGTAGAAAATACATGTTGTAAATTAAAGAGAAATATATCATATAAAGATAGAGCTTGAAACCAATAAAATAAAAAAATTAAAGTTTTTTAATTGAAATTTCTATAATAGGGGTAGAAATAGAATTTGCTATATACAGTGTGGAAAGTTCTTGGTTATCATGTTGCTATTGGGGTGATGTGAAATCTGGCGTTACCCCAGCAGCATGGAGGAGGACGATGGTGCTATGTGTTGCATCTTGGTTCTTCCTTGCTGATGCAGCAAAGAATTATGGGTCGACAAGATTTAGGAGAAGATTTATTGAAAGTACATTTTAGAAGGAGACAGGCTACGCTAAGGAAGGCTACAGCCCTATGGAATTTGTGAGGTGCAGAGATTAGATGGAGTATGACCCAAGAGAGAAGAGAGTTTTGAGCTAAGAGAGCTGTAACAAAGCAGAAATGGGAAGGTCTGATTATGTTTGGGCCATGATGGGAGATCCCAGATGATCATATGTGAGGTCACCTTGACTGACAGCTGGCTGCTATATACCACTTTGCTTACTGTGCATTTGCTTATCCAGAATTCAGTCTGTTATAATTAGATTCATGAACTTCCAGGCATAAACAATGTATTATAATGACAGTGTAATGAGCATTAGATGGTAGGCAGATTAGGGTAGTATCTTCTGAGCAAGCGTCTGTGGCCAGATTAAACAGGCTATAGATTATGGCCCTCCTGTTCTTTGTCTCTGGGGATGCAGGAGGGATTCTCTAACTACCAAGAAGATGCTCTTCCAGGGGTCTCTAGGCTGGCCCTCTATTCTTTTGTTCTCCTGTCACTCATGTCTGACTAGCTACCTAACAATAAGATAACTGAGATGTAAGCCGTGAGTTAAGACCTAAGCAAGATTATTCCAACTAGCAGGGAATTAAGGAGTCCAAGATGTTAAAAACTTCATACATGCATGGAAATGAAAGGTAACCATATCAAACCCCCTTCTGGATTTGGTCCCTGGAAATAGAAAAACTATTTCAAAAAACAAAAATTAAGAGAAGGAAAGAATAATGTAGACAAATGGTCTAGAAATGGGTCAGACAATAGAAAGCATAATTTTGTTAGCCACTAGTTACATAGAGTTGGTTACTTATGTCCCCCCAGCTGAGCAGTCAGAAAGCATTTCTGATAACCCTAGCTGGCATTACCAGCAAATTGTGAAAGAAGACAGTTTACTCCCCGAAACCAAAGGTCAGCATTGTTTTTTTTTTTCTCTCTAAACCTATATACCATTTCATTGTTTACAATTTCAAGAGTAAAAATAAAAGTGATATTAGATGTTTTCCTAATCTAATATTTTGGAAATAACACATTTTCCTGGTTTCTTATTATAAACTTGAATAGACACTTTCAAATTTTGGGTAGGTCCTGACTGTAAAACAATCTAGGGACTATAATTTCTATCTTAAGGAAAAAATAAGGCTAAATTTATATGACTTAGGAAAATCAAAAGTAAAAGTCTTCTAGATTTTAGTTATGAGCTACTTGGTGGTCGGAGGTGCCATTTGCTAAGATAGGGAAGATTGGAGGAAGAGCAATTTCAGGTTGGGTAGGGCAAAATTTAGAGTTTTGTTTTAGGCTGATTGAAGTACCCTCCTTTCTAGGTGTCAATATAGGCAGTTAGATTTATAAATCTTGAGTTGTCAGGATTAGTGTTAGCAATTTGAGGGTCATCTGCATATAGATAGTGTTTAAACAAATTGGACTAAATGAAATTACCTCAAGAGAAAGTTTAGATTAAAACAAAGAGTCTCAGAATCCAACTTCAGGGCATAACAACATTTTAGAAGGCCAACATAAGAGAAGGCACCAAAGAAAATCTAGGATGACTGTTGAGAAAGGAAAGAAAACAAACAGAAGAATGTGGTGTCCTGGAAGCTAAGTAAAGATAAGCTAGCTGGGAGAGAATTCCTGTGTGGAATGCTGCTGAGGAGGTAAAATGAGAACTAAAAATAATTATTGTATTTGGTAACATGAAACTGGTTGGTGATTT
Source organism: Pteropus vampyrus (assembly GCF_000151845.1). Taxonomy (NCBI): domain Eukaryota; kingdom Metazoa; phylum Chordata; class Mammalia; order Chiroptera; family Pteropodidae; genus Pteropus; species Pteropus vampyrus. The sequence continues at coordinate 31,406,205 of NW_011888783.1, read as the reverse complement.
TGCTTAGTGGAGTTTCGATGGAGTGGTGTTGGTAGAAGCCATTTTAGAGTAGATGAAAGCAGAATAGGAGGTGTGGAATTAGAAACAATATAGACCAATGTTTTTCAATCCCACATTCATCTTAGAATCACCTATAGAATTTTGGAAATTACCAATGCCTAATCACAGACCAGTCTACTCTCAAATGAATTAAATAAGAGCCTCTGAGAGGGGAGGAGTTGAGGGAGGAGCTTGGAAGTGTTCTTGGAACTTGGAGTATTTTTAGAGTTCCCCAGGTAAATCTAATATGCTGCCAGCATTGAGACTGCCTTTTCTTGCAAATGTTTCCAGAAGTTGTTTTGTGTGTGTGAAAGAGAGCAGAGAGTTGAACAAGAAAATTGGCAAGAAAAGTATTTGTTGTTGTTATTACTGTAGTTTTCACAGTATTTTTTTTTTTTTTGTCGGAAATACTAAAGGACATTTATGTGCTTATGAGCAGGAGCTAGTAGAGAGGGAGAAGTTGAGGATTAAAGATAAACAATAGCAAAAGGAAAGTCCTTGAGGAGGCCAAAGTGGACAGAAACTATATAATTTCTAGTGTCTTATATTCTGTTAGCAGTAGACATTTTTATTTTCCACCACTAGAGGAATTTATTTTGCCTGATTTGCAGCTGTAGTCTGATTCTGAGTGAGGAAAAGTTAAGAAACATGTCCTTGGGTTTAAAAAAGAAAAAGGTTTTTTCAAAAATAATTTTAAAAAACTCTCTCTCATTTTTTATATATTTTATTTTTTTAATAATTAAAAAAAAACAGACAGTTCTCATACACGTTAGTACTTTTGTTGAATCTCAAGTTTCCATAGAAACATGAGTCTTTGGGGGTCATTATGATCAAGAGCCTTGGCAAAGACATGCATATAAATACTCATATTTAGTTAAATAAATACTGTCCCATATTTAGTTAAATAAAAATGAACAATCTAGTTAATACATAGCTTTCCAAAGTTTAACGGCACAAGTTTAAGTGCTTATACCTAACATAGCCAAATACATAAACAAAATGGAAGTCCATTGCTTAAAATCATATTCAAAAAGTTTTATAACATATTAGGAAGAGAGGCTCTCACCAAGATGAGAGAATATAGAAGGCTACGTTTTGGTGAACAGGTCAGACACTTTGTGAAGATTGTAAAGCTTAATGTCTTTCTAAAAAACAATAAGCCTTTTTTTAGATTATAAATTGTTTGGGTTTACACACAATGGATGGTTTAATTCAAAATTTCCAAGAGTCATCATATTGAGTGAGATTTTGTCAAAGTTACTTGAAATTTGCCTAGTTAGAGAGAATATGAACTCTCTCAGACTAATAATCCTAAAGGTTTCAAGATCTTAGGGTGTAGAAAGATCCATCATTCCCTCTGCTTTGCTGCTTTATTTGTGTGGTTTAAGTGTTCTCTAGCAACTAGTGGCAATAGAAAACAGATTTTTGGTCCCTGGAGCCCTATTAAGAAAGATGTTTATAGGTTATTACAAAATTCATGCAAATATTTATGCACAAGTGCATTTATCACAATGTAATTTGTAATATTGTGCATGAATAACATCTGACAATCAACAATAGACTAAATAATTAAATAATGGTACATCTATTAGATTATCATGCAGCCATTAAAATATTTACAAAGTATTTTTCATTAGCAAATTGCTTAGATAACAAGGTAAAATACTTAAAAAATGCGAAATACAGCGTTTCCAGCTAGATGAGAAATATATAGAATATAAATATTGAAAAGAACTGCAATAAAATGTTACTTTTGTGTATTTCTGGGTAGTGGGATTTTATATGATTATTATTTTATTCTTCTCCTTTTCTGTATATTTGAAACTTTCCCCAGAGAGTATATATTTCTTTCTTTAAAATAAAAATTATGTTATTTGTGGTGAACTCAAATCATGAAAATGTTACAAACTGCTGTTACTTTCTTTCTCTTTTTCAATATGATATGTTAAAATAAGTTAAAAGGTGGACTTGGCCTTTCATTTACTCATTAATATATACCTAAAAATAGTTTTTAAAAAATATTTTTTAAAAGAATTTCTAGGAACTAAGACAAACTAAAATTGAGTTTTGGTTTTAAAGTCAAAACATTTTACTAAATATTTTAATGACAAAGTCAATTAGAGTTATGAAAACATTATGAAAAGATGAATAATGTGCAAAAGGAATTCCTCAGTTTATAATAAAGCTTCAGCACTTGTAATTTATGACCAGATGCTGATGCTGAGATGAAGACATCTGGCATAATATATGAGGAAACACACTAATTAAAAGGAAAAATAAACCATTGAACTTAGCTATTTTGGTAATCCAACTAAATGCAGGAATGACTTGACAAAGTTGAAGTTGTATTATGTCTGTCCCTACAATTTATTTATTTTTACTTTTTTGTCTTATTTTTAATTAAGTTTATTGGGATATCATTGGTTAATACAATTATATAATTTTCAGGTGTACATTATCATTTGACATCTGTATATTCTATTGTGTGTTTACCACCCAAAGTCCAGTTGTCCCTGCAATTTAAATTGAAACTTGAATTTGAATGACCCCAGGATTTTTCTGTCCCTTTCTTTTTTTATTCTGTTTGTCCATGTCTCCATAATTCAAAACTTTGAAGGTACTTAAAGATTATCCCCACCAGTTTACAAATAAGTAAAGCAATGTCCAAAAGGAATATTCCTTGTTGAAGAACAGAAAGAAAATAAGGGTTAGAACAGAGAACAGTATCATCATTGGACTTTTTTTTCCTCCAAAAGCTTGTATAAAATCATACCTGCTTTTAAAGTAAATGAACATCCCATGTTTAAATTTAAAAATTTTGTTTTTTAAAAAATTACTTTGTCTAAAAAAAAAGCTAAGTCAAAGACAGAGAACTAGTTTTAATCAAAGAATGGTAACATATTCTTTTCTACCTTGGGTACAAATTTTACCTTAGTCTTGTAATAGTAGTCTACTAGTGTGGCAGGAGTACGTTTTTAAAGACTTTTAAGGATTTTTAAAAAAGATATTCAGATCTCTGTGGGCATATTTTAGAGCAGAGATTCCCAACCTTTTTGCATCAGAGCCCTGTGCTCCTATAAGAATCTAATGCCTGATGAGCTGAGGTGGAGCTGAGGTGGTGATGCTAGTGCTGCAGAGCAGCTGCAAATACAGATGAAACTTCCCTTGCTAGCCTGCAGCTCACCTCCTACTGTGAGGTCCCATTCCTAACAGGCCACTGACTGGTACTGGTTTGCGGCTTGATAGTTGGGGAACCCTGTCTTAGAGCTATTGTGGATTTGGCTCCAGACCAAGTCATAATCTTTTTGTGGGTGGAGGGTCTTGCCTTCAATTTATAAAAAACACAGTATCTGGGAAGCAAAATAAAGCGAGGTACAATAAAATGAAGTATGCCTTTATTTTGCTTTGCTTTGTTTGTTTAAGGCAGATTTCAGGCATTTGAGTGCCAATTTTTGATCTCTTAAGTTGTGAGGCTAAAGTTATGTTCAAATACGCTATAACTCCTCAAAGGCATTTGTGAGGTCCTCCTTCAGACTTGTCAACTAACTGAGACAGTACACCAGTTATAATGGTATTATCCTCTTCTTTATTTTTCTGCTTCCTACTTCCTTAATTTTTGTGTGGTATAGAAATTGGAGCTGTGACTGCCAAATGACATCCTCCATTTTACAAATTGGAGTATTATTTAATTGTATTGCTGTAAGCCATTTAGATATGTAGTGAGTTTCCAGTATTCAGCAATTAAAATCCAAATATTTTATGTAGATCTCTGCCTGTTGAACAAAGACTACTTACATAGTGGTAACCTAGAGAAGTTGTTGAAGCTGTTGTTTTTCAAATCTTAATTAAGTATATTGCCTTTTGGTCCTTAAAAGCATATGGGAGTTGGTTAAATGAATTTTCAAGGAAACACAAGCTTATGACTCTTGCTTTGTACAAGGCATACTGATGAGCAGTTAGAATTTAGGAGCCATTACAAGAGATAAGGCTCTAAATTAAAGCTCAACTATAAACTTTAAAACAGAGTAACAAAAAGCGAGTGGGGGAAACCATTACCTAATTGTGATGAAATTCAGTGGAAAGTAAGTCGTGTTGATTTCAAGTACTCTGGCTACACTAGTTGAGGTAGCTTTTGTACATAATTGTTTCATTAGTTTGACTTGTAAACACATGGAAAAATACCATTCAACTGCCCCTTTTATAATTAAAGTATGTTTTTCTCGCCAAAATGTTAATTCCACATTGAGATTTGAACTGACAAAAATACTTTTACACTGTACATTGACATGCTCTAAACTGTCTCTTTAAAAAAACAAACAAACAAACAAAAACTACCATAGTTTTGAATATCTTTCAAAGAGATAGAGCACTAATTAACAATCTAATAGACTGATAGTGCTTTAATTCATCTTAATGATGAAATCTGATCAGTTATTTAGAATGCAGTTATTCATTCCTTGCGCAGTCAAGTGTGGGACAATCTATGGATATTCTCAGTAATAATACTGAGGACTCTCTGGTAAGAAAGCAGAGGTGACCAGCCTAAGGGAGGAAGTCAGAGGCCACGTACAGGGAGAGACAAAGACAAAAAGCTAGGCTCTGCACTGGAGCTCCACCCCTCAGGAGAATCTGTGGGCCACTTTCCTTTGCTCATCATGAGAAACCAATTCAGAATGTCCACTCTGCTCATATGAGGATTGCTCTAAAGGAACTGTAATGTAAGGAAATGGAGGTAACCACTAGTCTAAGGAATTTGTCACAGAGAAAGGGCAAGGAGAACGCAGACACTAATGCAGGAAGACAAACAAAACTGCAGCCACCAAGAAGAACCTAGCTTCAGGAATCAATACATTTATTTATTCGTCTCTTTCTCATTCACCTCATGGGGATCAAAACAACTTGACTTTGATAATGCAATCTTCAAACCACTTACAAAGCAGGTAAATTGTGGTCTTTCTGATATGTTCTTAGGAGAGCAAGTGGTTTTTTTGTTTTTCAAGCTATTTCCATCTACTCTTTCATCAGGAATAGCAAATCCGACCACACGCTTTTGAAACAGTTTTAGTTTTAAAAGGGAAAGGCTTCCATCTGCTGGATTCTTTGAGTAATAAAGCATATGAGAATCCATATTAGATTTTCTTTTGGTGTTGGCATTGCATAACCTGGCACATCCACTTGAAGTTTTCATAATTCTTTTAAATTGCATTTTATATCAAGTATCTAGGCATCAATGAACACATTCAGGTTTTACAAAATATAGACACCACTTTATGTCACACAAGAAAATCGAGAGGCATATATAATTTATCTTTTCACTGGGAAAAAGTGACATGGAATAGTTAAATACACAACAAAAAAGTTCTATTTATTAAAAAATTCATAATAAAAGTAACATTACCTAGAAATGGATTGTATTAAATAGGCATCTCATTTTTTTTATTTAAAAAAAATTGTCTTATTTTTCATGAGCAAATCCCTTCTACATTAGAATGCCACTATTTTGAGCTCAGCTAATGCTGTCTAATGACATCTTCTTGTATATATGTTACATTACACAGTTATATAATAGCAGGGGTCTTTTGCGGGGCATACTGTGACCTACACTAGAGGATATATATACAGTTTGGGTTTTTTTTAATGGAATGTATTTCTTTTCTGTAATTTCTTACTGAATTATTTTCTAAAACCTTTTACTGAGTCATTACAAAAGTAAAAAATTATTTTTACTCCGACTGAATTGGATCTTTAAAAAGAATGTAAGAACTTAAGGCTTTTATTTAAAAAAAAATTCAGCATGGTGACTATAATTAATGATACTGTATTGTATATTTGAAAGTTGCTAAGAGTAAATCTTAAAGGTTCTCATCACAAGAAAAAAATTTGTAACTATGTTAGCGATAGATGTTTACAAGAGTTATAATGGTGATTATTTTGCAATATATACAAATATTGAATCATTATGTTGTACACCTGAAAATAGTGGAATGTTATATATAAATTATATCTCAAAAAATAAAACAAAAGTTTTAAAAAATTAGCAATTAAAGCACAGGAATGAAAAAACAATCAATGGAGCAGTCATCTATCTAGGTAGGATTTTCTAAAAGGAGAACTCAGTGGTTGGGGCAGCCTGGGTCTTTATTTAGTTGTGTAGCTGACAGTAGATGTCTTTGAAATGGATGCCTCAGCAATCAAAAGTTTAATGTCAGGTACTTATATTACAATTAAAAAAAAAAGTTGTCAGACACTTATACTACAGGTTGGCACTGTCCCTCAAGGAAACTAGCCAGTAGTGCCCAATTAATGCCATGGGATGCTTTGCCCGCTAAAGGGAGCAGTATTTTTTCTTTACTCTCATACGGGTTTGCCTTCCCAGACTGCACTCCTTCTAGTGGCATTAAGGGAGTTTCACAGACTCATTTCCCAACATGAGATCTCACATACCATTACCTTGCACCAAAAGAACCACTTCCCATTGAAGGAGTTTTGACAATGGGTATATCATTATGGGATCCACTGATCTTATCAAAAAAGATTACCCCAGGAGTTGTTAGCCTGATAGAAGATTGGCCTCTGAAAGGTCAGCTAAGGCACAAGCTGGAGATGGCATCCCATGAGGCTGGGGTACTCTCCCCCAAGATGTGACATACTTTGAACCAACAGCAATTATATGGTGCTGTGTCCCCAGTAGCAAAAGCACACAGTCCAGAAATCAGATTGAAATAGGATTGACCTCTATCATCAATCTCGGGAATTCAGTTGGGGATTTTGTTCATTTGTTGCCACAACTTTCAGATCTATTGTATTTGAAGTTGTGACTCTCAGAGATGGAATGCTTCCACTAGGTACAGAGTAAGGGTTCCACCTAACCCAAAGCTACAATTGTGGGCTGGGTAATTTGGACCTTCATGTGGATAGACTAGCAGCAAACATTTACTTTGCTGGTGTGAGTAACTGACCTTAGTTATCAAGGTATGAGATGCTGATACTTAAAGGAACAGGAATGAGTGTGTCTGGAAATCAGGAGATACATGGGGGTATTTTTTGGTGTTTCCATGTCAGCTGATAACAGTGGCAACTGGAGCCTGACTGAGAAACAATGTAACCAGAAACTCAGAACCCTCAGGCACCAAGATCTTTGTTCCATTGGACAAGACCAACAGAACTTAAACCAACAGAAAAGTCAGTGAGAATGAGAAGCCAGTAGATGGCTGGTAGAAGGAGTTGACAGAAAACAAAACAAAACAAATTCAGTTAACAGAATAACTTTTAGGTGTTTATGTCTTAGTTAATTCTCAAATTTTTAATCTCAATTTATGTCAAAATTATACTGAATATCTTTCATATCAAATGAAATGAAAAAGAAATGGAAGGTTAATGCTGTTCATTTATATGACATTATCTGGCAAATAAGACCCGATTTAAAAATCATGACAACTTTTTTTTCTTTACTTCAAACTCTTAGATATCTAAGAGAGTATTATCTTTGGGTTTTCTATAGTCCCATATGGCTAAGTAGACGAAATAAGGCAGAAAAACCTTAAGATTTGTCTCCTAAGCTATAACAAATATCTAAGAATTCCCAGATGAGTTCTCTATGGCTTTGATTCCTTTCTTTATAAATTTGTAAATATATAATTTTACACCTAGAGAAGAGTAAGTCTTGCTAAAGCAACATTCTGCTAGGCTTGCTACAGACTTTATTTTGAATGTTCTTAGCTCCAAAACCTGAAATATAATTGAACATTAGCATCTATCTAGTTGAGATATGACCTTATAATTGTACCTAAAGAATTTCCTAAAATAGGACTTTTTAAGACAGTGAAACGATTTGCTAAGAATAATAAGTAATGTAAATAGTTTGTATTGAAATATGTATTAGCTTGATAAGTATATGCAACAAATACTAAATTATAAATGATGATATGATAGTAATCATATTTAGTAAAGACTTATTTTAACCTTGTGGTTTCTTCTTTTTGAGTTGCCACAGTTCTGTTCATTGTCTTTTTTCTGACCAGCCTTTTTCACATTTCTATGATCGATACTGATGGATACTGAGAATTTTCTGTTTTATTTTTGCTTCAGAAAATTTCTTGGCACAGAGAGAGAGAGAGAGAGAGAGAGAGAGAGAGAGATTGATTAACCGTTTTTTGTACTTGCTCCACTAAAAAATCAAAACCAGACCTAAATTTAACAACAAAAGAAGAAACACAAGAATTCTTATGTTCATGGAGCTTACCTTGTATTATGAAGACAAACAATAAATAAATAATAGTATGTTTGATTGTAATAATAGCTCAGGGAATTAGTAGAGTAATGAAAAGAGTCTCGCAGAGGGCTCATGCCATTTTAGATAGGGTCATCAGAAAAGAACCCATAGAGAAACTTTAGTGATTTAACTATACTGGCACTGTGGCCTACCAGTAGAATAAAGCTCAGGGGCCTCTGAGAACATTCCAGTTTCTTTTGGATACATTCCCTTTTAGCTGTATTGTCCTGACCTACCTCCTTGTGACTGTGTTCGTGTGACTCCCATCATCTGGGAGTACTTATAAAGCCAAATAAACCACTCAAATTTCAGACCCACAGACCATTTGACCAGTTTCCTGTCTGGGGAATAGACACAGGAGATTTCAATTCTCTATAAGATAATCCCATCTCTACACTCCACACTTAAATTCAACCGTCATTCAAGAAGTTCATAGAGATCATAGCAAGGGGGTAGCTCTGCTGGACATAATGTTAAGATTAAAAATTATTTTTCAGAAATGACACTAAACCACATTGGTTGACTATCTTATGAATGATCTGAGATGTGTAATTTTATGGCTCTTCTTTTGAGACACTGAAGAAGCGTATAACTAATATTTTATGTTAGGGAGAATAACTTCTCCCTGAACTTCCTTCTAACAGGAAAAGGTAGAACTCTGGGAAACTTACTTCAAAATCATTCATTATTCAACCTTTCTGTTGTAAGTGCTTGATCTAATATGGTTTATACATGCATAAAAAATTGCATTTTATTTTGTCTAAACAATGTGGAGCGAAGATTGATTGCAACAATTTCTTGTATTACAAAGCTATATATTACAAGTCATGTATTACAGTCAAGCATGGTTTTACTTGGATTAACTATTAATATGCACTATTTTGTCATGATGCCTTTATATTCACTTGTATAATTAAGAATCTTTTTCTCTGCACTTAAAATTTGATAAACTCTGCTTTACAAAAACTATTTAAGGCCCAGCCTCAGGAAAATTTGTTGTTGCACCATGTAAAGAGAAACCATAATAACAACAGAGTACATATAATATGCGGGTGGAAGAACATAATTCATGCTTCATAAATCATACCTAGCCCTTTTAAAGCAGTAAACAAAATTATATTAAGAACGATTTAAAAAAGAAAAAACAACAACAAATGAACAAAACAAACAATAACTCATAGACTCAGATGATAGTTTAGTGGTTACCAGAGGGAAAGGGGAGAAAGTAAAGGGGTAACTAGGGTAAAGGGAGTCAAATATATGTCAACATAAGGAGATTTAACTTTGGGTGATACACAATGCAATATACATATGATGTAGTATTAAATTATACACTTGAAACCTATATAATTTTATTAACCAATGTCACCCCCAATAAATTTAATTTTAAAAAAAGGCCACCTAAATTTTACGTCATTAGTCCATCTTGGTAGGATAGTTGAAAAATTTATTTTTGCATACAATAATAAATCATGTCATATTGGCTAAGAACTAACAATATGTTCTAATAAAATAAACCCAACATACAAAATGCCACATAGCTTTCCATCCTTACTCAAGAAAGCTTTAATTTAGATTTTTATTAACAGGGTTTGATCAAATGTTTTTAACCTTTAGTTGATATTACTATTGACTGTCTTTAAGTATAGAGACCTTGGTTATGAAACTATGAGTGAAAATTAAAATATTGCTTTAGTGTAAATAATTCTAAAATGATTAATCTTTGCTCTATTAACATTGTCTAATATTTCCCCATATATTATTTGATTCTCATGTTGTATAGCTAAAAGAAACTTTTAAAAGTTAACTAATTAGTAACCACCTAAAATATAAAAGCATACTGTTGTGTTAATAATTACTGAATATGAATTAAGCCCTATAGTGTCTGTGTTCAGTAAATACTGAAACAGCATTGGTTTATTATCAAACAGAAATCTATAATTAAACTATATAACAAGCACGCAATTTTAATGTTCTTTAAACTTTGTGATGAATTCTGTAACACTGCCTTGCAGAGTACCTTTTAACTCAGTAAACACTGAACATTGGTCAGGAAGAAGAAGATGCAAGATTGAGAACTACATAAAAAAGATTAAAGGGATGAAGATTGTTGCGTCCTATGAAAACAAAAATAAAACACTATTTTAATGATAGTTTTCTGAAGTAGTAAGTATCTTAGTTCATGACTAAAATTACTGAAAATTGCTTTAAAATTTTCTAATCTAGCAGAAGAAATGTAAACTTAAAATGTTTCCCATTCATATTTAAAAATTCAAAAAGTGGAATAAATAAGACTAGTATTAGATTATAAAATACTTTCTTGCAAAGTTTATATTATTGAACAAAAGTTTTTTTTTTTTTTCCCCCAACGTAACAGCAATTTAAATTTTTGAGCTCTCACTCTGTGCCAGGGTACTTTGTATGCTTTATTTCATTTTCTCACAATCCTATGAAGTAGTTACAATTATTATTTCTGTTGTACCTTTTACAAGTGAAACAGAAATAATTATTTCTGTTGTATTCAAAGTCATATGGCTAGTATATGATAGATCTAGAATTTATAATTAGATGTATCATTCATATATGAAATACTAAAATTAGTTATCAAAGTCTCAATTTCTTCACAGTTTTCAGACTAATGTTTTTTAGACTCGACTATGACATTTTGGAAATAAAGAGGTAGAATATCTTTATGTATTCTTAACCAGTTATGTATTAATATTTTTGAATGTTCAACTTTTAAAAGATTTTAAAAATATATTTCTTAAGAAATAATGATTAAAAAATGTTGTAATATTCTCCCCAGAATTTTTTTCTTAATTTTCTTGGAAATTTTTATAAGGTGAAAAAGGACTTGATATTATCAGATTCAAAAAGAATACATTTCAGATACAATCTGAAATGACACAAAGGGACAATATATTAATTATCTACTGATGTATAATGAATTACCACGAACTTAGACGCTTAAATTTACACACATTTATTATCTTACATCCTTATTATCCCTGTGGGTAAGAAGTCCACATGAGGCCTAGACTGCTTAGACTCTGACATGGCTGCAATCAACATGTTGGCCAGGGCTGTATTCCCATCTCAAGGACACACTGCGAAAGGATCTACTTCCAAGCTCACATGATTATTGTCAGAACTTAGTTCCTTTCAGATCATCAAATTGAGAGCTTCAGCTCCTTGCTGGCTGTTGGCCATCAGTTTCTTGCCATACATAAAGTAGCTTGCAAAATGGCGGCTCAATTTACCCAAGCCAATAAAGGAGAGAGTCAATAGAGAATCCACTAACAAGATATAAGTTACAATCTTAATGTAACTGTCATTATCATGGTAGTGACATCCTCTCACCTTTGTGAAGTTCTGTTGGTTAGAAGCAAACCACAGCTCTTGTCAACACTCAAGGAAAAGGGACTACCCAAGGGTATGAATACTAGAAAGTGGGGACAATTAGGTCCATCTTAGAATCTGTCTGCTACAGAAAATAATGCAGAAATAAAGTGAGTTGTCCTTGGTAATAGCCAAAGAACAACCTTTATATCAATGTGTTCGTAAATCATAAAACCAGATGGTATTTCCTGTAATGATCACCAAGTTTATTCTCCATCTCATCTCACTCACCTTTGATTATTATTTTAGCTCCATGATCATTTTTTCAGAGAGCTTTCCCTGACCAACCCCTCCCTAACCATTAGTGGATAAGTTTCCTATTTTATGCTTCTATACTTTGAACATCTCTCAGATACACTTGTAATTTTACATTTGGTAACTTTCACTTGTTTTGGTTATTTGATTTACTACTGATTAAGCTGTGAGGGAAGAACTGCTATATAGTTTTTATTCAACATTTTATCCCTATCACCCAGTACAATATATAACACAAAAACAATGAAAAATGTTGAATGAAGGGATAGATGTTAAAGACACTGCTTTGGAAGTCAAGAGACTCAGATTCCAAGGTGAGCTCTTTTACTTATCAACTGTGCTACTTCACACAGATGCAATTAACTTTCTGAGTCTTAGTGTTTTCATCTGAGAAAGGACAATTCTAACTCATACAGTTACAGTTTTGATGCAATTTTGATTTTATACAATTATTAATCAGTAAGTTTTTACTGCATCAAAAATTCCCCCCCCCCACCTAGTTTTCCATATCTTTTAACCAATAATTTAACCTATTTGCAAAGAACAAAGTTGGAAAACAGGAAAAATAATGTGAGAAGCTTAAATCAATGTTGGTAAGATTATATTTTTAGAAAAACTCCTGATATTCTTCAGAGTTTGGACATTCGAACTCCATAACTATGATATGATTTAAAATGCTTTCCTTTCCCCTAGGCAAATCAAACCCTCACTAGAAAACAAAATACTACATTACACACCTGCTATTCCTTTCAAGATGTTGGCATTCTGTCTTCCCCTTCAGTGGCCCAATCCCCTCTGTGGACCCAGAGTGTTTATTGAATTGTATAGTATCATAGCCTTAGACCAGTGACATCCTGAGAAAAACACAAAGCTCTAAAAAAGAAGAGAAGCATGTTAGAATTCTCTATGGAATAGAGTACTAGACTATTATGTGAAGAATATTTTAGCATCACAATAGTACAGCTGACACACTTGGCCTAGTTTCGTCAAGACTGAATGTTGCCCTTATTTAGTAACTGCTGAGCAGTTCCCTTACTAAGCAGTGTTAAGTCTGGTTTGTGAATTGTATCTTATGAATGCAATAAATAAACTTCGCTTTGTTTTCAGTATCAAGTCTTTGACATGACTAGTGCTAGAAGAAGATAAATGCTGCATGGGAAACCAAGGAGCAATATGTTATTCTGCTAAAATCATTAAGTCAAATTCATACTTATTGAAATTTTTGTCATTGGTTGTTCCACAGTTACAGTGTACAGTGTCTTGAGGGTGGCTAATGGCTCTCCTATAGCCTTTTTCAGCTCCCTCATTTGTATTTCAGGACAGAAAGGGAAAATTGGTTGACAATGGAGATCGAAATATTTTTGCAATTTTTCTTTCATAACGAAAATCAATATGTTCTCTTAGAACAGTTTTTTTTTTTAATCTGAATTTCTAGTTTATAGTAGTGTATCAGCTTAACTAAAAGATTGAGGAATTTGTGTTTTTGTGTGACATATGTGTCAAAATCACCAGAATACACAAATGTGGACAGGGGAAATTACAAGTGTAGGGATGGGTGAAGTTTCAGCTTCATTTTATTAGTACTTTGGATTTGGAAAAACGCTTGAGTTGAGACCTTAAATGATACCTCTACGAGTGCAATTCTGAGAAGACTTGGAAATGATATATGGCATGCTTCTCACTGAAAGGGCATGTAGGCCAAAATTAAGTTGTTGATTTCTCACTCCATTCATCTGATACACAACAGAAGTGAACAGGCTCAGAAAACAACTCGCCCACCCTTTGATAAAGTCCATGCCTCTTAAAGTCCATATCCTTGTTAAAACAACAACAAACATAACAGGTAACTTTTAGTGAGCACTACATATCATGCACTGTTTAAATGACATTTTGCATGTTAACTCATTTAATAATCACAATAACACACTGAGAATGATGCTAGTATGCCCATTTAATAGAAGAAAGAAATGAGACCTTATGAGGTTACATAAATTGCCCAATTTCACTGAGTTTGAATTAATTTTTAAGAAAATTGTTGTGTTCTTAATCACCTCTAATCATATCTATATGTATACAGAATTATTTCCCCTTGCTGCATAAATAGAAATGTTTAAAGTATATAAAAGTCATTCCCATTGGAAAAAAATTATATATCCTAGGTTTATATTCTACTAGCCTAGATAATAAAAAATTGACTACGTGTACTTACTATTTCTTCTATTTGAGTTAGTGTGTTACATAATATAATCTCAGATATTACTTGAGTTAATAAGTTGTGACAACCAATTCACACTAGTCTTCCTAGATCATATTAATTTTTTCCTAATAATTCATAATTCAAAAACATAATTAATCTTTCTTATTGGCTTTGCAGCAAGAATGCTGACTAAATATAGACTAAGAATGTACTTTAATAAATATTAAAAATTATTCTTAATGGTATTCTTTACTAATGACACCAAGTAAGACTTTGGAGCCAAATTTTACATAAACTTCTCTCTATCTCCCTTTCTTTCTATGTATAATATTCTTGATATATATTAAGAATGATATAAAAATATATCTAAATAAATCTAAAGTACTTTCAGTAATTATAAAGTAGTAATTTTAGATCATGAAAGCAAAGACACGGACATAATTCTTATACACGCATATGTCTGAAAGAGAGAATGGTAAGGAAAAAAACAAGAGGGAAGAGAGAGCAAGTGCCAGAGAGTAGTACAACTAATATTTAAACAATTGGTGCAAGATATTGTTCTAGGAACTGAG
>NW_011888783.1:31381071-31391421 GCF_000151845.1 Pteropus vampyrus | reverse complement strand
ATGCCTCTTAAAGTCCATATCCTTGTTAAAACAACAACAAACATAACAGGTAACTTTTAGTGAGCACTACATATCATGCACTGTTTAAATGACATTTTGCATGTTAACTCATTTAATAATCACAATAACACACTGAGAATGATGCTAGTATGCCCATTTAATAGAAGAAAGAAATGAGACCTTATGAGGTTACATAAATTGCCCAATTTCACTGAGTTTGAATTAATTTTTAAGAAAATTGTTGTGTTCTTAATCACCTCTAATCATATCTATATGTATACAGAATTATTTCCCCTTGCTGCATAAATAGAAATGTTTAAAGTATATAAAAGTCATTCCCATTGGAAAAAAATTATATATCCTAGGTTTATATTCTACTAGCCTAGATAATAAAAAATTGACTACGTGTACTTACTATTTCTTCTATTTGAGTTAGTGTGTTACATAATATAATCTCAGATATTACTTGAGTTAATAAGTTGTGACAACCAATTCACACTAGTCTTCCTAGATCATATTAATTTTTTCCTAATAATTCATAATTCAAAAACATAATTAATCTTTCTTATTGGCTTTGCAGCAAGAATGCTGACTAAATATAGACTAAGAATGTACTTTAATAAATATTAAAAATTATTCTTAATGGTATTCTTTACTAATGACACCAAGTAAGACTTTGGAGCCAAATTTTACATAAACTTCTCTCTATCTCCCTTTCTTTCTATGTATAATATTCTTGATATATATTAAGAATGATATAAAAATATATCTAAATAAATCTAAAGTACTTTCAGTAATTATAAAGTAGTAATTTTAGATCATGAAAGCAAAGACACGGACATAATTCTTATACACGCATATGTCTGAAAGAGAGAATGGTAAGGAAAAAAACAAGAGGGAAGAGAGAGCAAGTGCCAGAGAGTAGTACAACTAATATTTAAACAATTGGTGCAAGATATTGTTCTAGGAACTGAGCAGAAATATACACATCAATAAATACATTGTCTTGGAATGGTAGTAAATATTTTGATGGAAACTTGCTAATGAAAACTTTGAAAGCATAGAGAAATTTTTTCCCAAAAAGGTATTTCTCTAATGGGATTAATTTATGTTCTGTGAATAATTATTATTATTACTTAGATATTAAAAATACAATAAAACTGTTTCTTAACGTTTTCAAAGGAGAATTGACTCAAATTTTTTAAAAGGGACAAATAAATTTGGAAAATATTACAAGTACTATATTTCATCTATTTTAAGCTACCATCCATTTAAAGATCACCATTTTATTATATACCACTAAGAAAAAGTGTCCAGTTAAACTATAATGTAAAACTTCTTTTCACTTAGAATTGTTTTGTCCCTGTCAATCGAAAGGTCATTGTTGCCAGTTTAACACCAACAAGAGTCCTCAATTTTGGGTGCAGTGAGAGGGGAGAGTTTATTCAGTGCAAACAGCTCAGTTGTGATACAGATCAACTGTGAAACAGCACAGTTCTGAAGTACCTAGCAAGGCGGCCCTGGGGGAATGGCTCTGGTATTACAGTTTCAGTGTTACAGCTCAGGTCTATGACACAGCTCTGATCTGTTGAAGCTCCAGTCAAGGAAACACAGTCTTTGAAAGAAAATGAAAGTACATTTCCTGAGCCAGAGGGGAGCCTACTAATATACAGAGAAGTCCCTGTCCTTGATCCGTAATTGGTTATTCTTCATGAAGATAAGGACTCCTAATCCTCACAGTTTGATTGGTCTAAAAAAGACTTCCCTGATTGGTCAGTGAAGATGCTAATGAGGCTATAGCTCTGCAGTTCCAATTGGATGGAGAAAGACTCAATCCTATTGGTTGAAATACTATTCCAGGAACTCCCTTATAAGAGTTGTCTCAGAAGGCAGGAACACAGTGCAACAGGTAGTTTAGTGTGGAAAGCAGGCAGGTTAGTGCAAACTTCCAAATGAAGTGCAGCTTGCATGGGACGCCCCTGTTTAGCAATGGCCGCTAGGCTCTGTTATAAATTTAAGCCCAATTAGCCACCAGGAGCCCTTCTTAACAGGTACATCCATGCTTAGGATCAACATATTAAGGACCTGTTTTAGACATAAATTTAGACACAGCTTTTTGATCATCTCTCATTTTTATACATACATAATTTTTTTTAAAATTAGTAAAATAAATTGACTAAGCAACTTCACATTTTGGGGCTCTTTTGAATCACTTTTTATTGCAGATTTACTGGTATGGATGTGTTTTTCATCTACTGTCATTCTCAATGCCCTCAAGATGATTGATGATGTAGGCTTTCTTAAAAAATTATTATTCATGGGATTTCTTCCAAGTCCCTGAAACCATTCAGCAAAGTTTAATCTTGGTACTTCCTTGATTTTATCAGAAGCATCAAAGGAAAGTTTTCAGACAATAATCAGGATATATTAAAATGCCCATTGGTTTAAAGATCTATTAATTAATTACTGAAACTACAATTGGTTAGTTATTTTAAGAAGAGAAAAACAAGTTTGCATATGCTCATGAAGAGAAGAATACAATTATCTTCTCCCCAGGAGCAATTATAAGATGCCATTGACTATAAAATATATCATTATTTCAGAGATGGTATTATATTGTTATAGCACTGAAGAAACAGCCAAACTAGTGATTGAATGGAGACAATTTATGAAGTACTACATGGAAATATTTTGGTTGGTCAGTCAATTACACACTGGAATCTTCTGGCTAGTATTTAACTGTCAGATCCATAGAATAACTTCCAATTATGTCATTACTGATCATTTATTTCTATGAATTCAAGTTTGTCCAGTATCTTGGATCACATTGCTCTTTCAGGACTGGGACAATTTTCCAAGTGGACTTTTTTCTTTAAGGAATGATAATTACCATGTTTTGTACTGCCTCCTAGGGGAAGATATCTGTATATGTAGGCTTTTCAAAGTTTCTTCAGTTTTTTTTTTTTTAATCTAATTCTAGTAGAGTGAGCAAATTCATGGACTTTGATATGAAATAGATATGAGTGACTTCTAATCCTACTCCTATTTTTTAAGTAAGCTCAAGCAAGTTATTTAACCATTCGATGTCTCAGTTCTTTCATCCTTAAAACAAACAAACAAACAATAATAGAAAGGGATGTAATAGAGTTTTAATGAGAAGGTATATACAAAGGTGTTTATTGTGGAATTAAGAACATGAAGTGTCTTAAATAATGCTATATCTGTTGTTCCAGTACTTCTCAGACACAACCATATCATGCTATGGATGGATGGATAAATGCTTGTCTTATTCCAAAACTGGTTTGAGATGGCTTTATAAATTTATATGATACACTCGATAGAATATAGAGGGATACCTTATCAGATATAAAGTTGGCAGTGTTTGTAAGATAAAAACCAATTGCTAGGGTAAAACACAGCTTTTCGTGTTTCTGAGTTCATAAAAGATCTCCAGAGATTTCCTATTCAAAACAAAATAAATATCATCTGATGAAATACTCAAGGACCTCAGGGTATTCACAATGCTAATATAATAAGTTTTGAGTATCTTTTTTTTTTTTACCCTCAGTGAACACCAGTATCATAATGCAAGTACTCATTTAGATTTCACAGTGGTTAAAATAATGTCATCTAAATATACAGCTATATGTTAAAGCAAGTTGATCTTAGATAAAATTTAGAAGATAAAAGTAGACTGTTTAAGCAATAAGAAATATTAGAGAGTTTAAAGAATAAATTAAAACAGTGTTCTGGAAGGGGAATTAGCTTCTTACACCATTAGAGGGTGTGTACATTTGATGTACTTTTCTGGAGACCAGGTTAGTAATAGATATATATTTTTAAAATCTTGAAATCAGCATATAATTTCTCAAAATACATTGCTTCTAGAAATTATACTAATGAAATAATCAAGAACATAATAAAAAAGGTATAAAGGTGTTTGTTGATTTTAAAGTCCAGAATTAGAAACAACTTGAATGTCCAACTATAGGGAACTAATTAAATAATTTATTACCAACTTGTAAAATAGAATGTTGCAGAGACGTTAAAAGCATTATAGAAGAGTTGAATTGACTTGAAAAATGTGCAGGTCATACTGTTTTATAAAGAAAGCAAGTTGCAAGTGCATATTACAGTATAAATATATTTTTCCAAAAACAGTTGTATTTATATAATTATACATAAATAGAAAGAAGTTTAGAAAAATCATTACTATAGCTTTGTTACAGATGACTTTTACTTTTCATATTTATCTATGTTTTAGAATTATATGCAATGAATACATAATTCTCAAATAACAAAAGGAGTTTTTAACATATAAACATAAGTTGTATGTAAATTTTTCTTTACTACCGGGGAATAACAAACATAAAACAAAACAAAATGCACAAGGTAGATAGTAATGCTTTTTATTGGCTCAATATTTCCTTCATTTTTCATAAAATATGTGAATTGAGGGGCAGGTGACTATATATTCTGGCTGCTCTAGCTTCTGAAGGGTGGTAAACACTGCCTTTAGGTCCTCACTTAGAATTTTTTTCCGAGAGATTGCAGATTTTCTAGTCGATTTGCTTCAACTGATATCAAATTGACCTTTATTTTAAAAGGCAATTGCAAAGGTTCACTTTTCTTATTTCCTATATTCTCGTTCATCTGGGACCAAGCAGTTCAATATGAAATTTTTATTGTCAAATTGAACTGAAGTTTGAGGCAATTACCTAGAAAATTTAGCCTCGAGACCTGCCCAAATTTTTGTCTATGAAGATCAGACAGACAAACAAATTAAGAAGTCTGATGTTTGCTGCTTCTATATGACATAGTTCTCAACAGAAGCTATGATCTTTGTACAATTCATTATCTCATTTGTATTCCATTAAAATAAAATTGCAGTTATAATAATAAAAAAAGCTAAATTCAGCAGATAATTACTATGTATTATTAGCTGGCATGGGCCATCAGCCTGTTAATGCAGTTCTTTTCAGTGACTTCCTAATCAGTGGTTATGAGCCTGGGGAGTTTTTGTGTATATCAAGAATGGGTAAAATTTTAAATGGTGGATTAAAAGAGTGGTTTTGAATAATTAAAAAAAAGAGTATTCCAAGTAATCCATTAAATCTCTGACACAATATAATATTTATATACATTAGAATACAATAGTCTCTCATTGGTTTAAAAGTGATTTATTATTACTTTTGAGGAGAAGGACATTCAGATCCTTATTCATAAAGTTCCTAATGAAAATTATTCAATGAAACAAAATAAGATGATTTTCTCTTATGGGGAATTTTGAAAATATCACACACAAAAAATCTTAGCTAAAACTATGTATACTGATCTATGTATACATACCAAAATATATACCAAAATATATACTATGTATATACCAAAATATACAAGTATATTGTCAATATGATATCATTATATATAAAAAACTTCTTGATTAGCTGCATAGTTTTAATTGTGCTAACAAAAAAAATAGATGTATTAAGTTCTCTTTTTTTAGTTTCAAAGAGAATGTGCTATTTTTATTTTTCTGTTTTTTTCATTGTTGCATATATTCTCATTTCAATTAGTTATAATGAAAATACATTTAAAAATATTTTAACATTTTTCCATATTCTTATACAGTCATAATTGTTTCAATATACAAATTATATTTTATCAATTAGATATACCATTGGTTTACTTAAACATTCCCTATTGAAGGAAAATAATTTTCCCTTTTCTTTAAGCTAAGTTGCAATATATATTCTTATGCATAAAATCTAAGCTTTAGCTTATAATCAGGGTATTCTATCATCAGGTACCTTTATTATAGGGAAATCAGAAATATTCAGCTTATTAAGCATCTACTATGAAGAACTTAACTGAGATCATCATGATCTTCAGTCTATTATCTATTATAAATTTAAAACATGAATGTCCTACATATCTAAATTTAATACTACCATGACGTGGATTTTAAAAAAGATAATAAAGGACAGGTTATTTAATAAAGTATAACAATTCATAAATGTTATCATTTACCTATTAATCAAACCTGCAGACCTGTAGTTAATTAAATACTTTCTTTCTAATTTATTATGCATCTTCATCTTATTGTCAAAGCCTTTGTACAAATCCCATTGAAATATTCGTCTTAAAAACTTGGAGTTCTTATAATAAATTGTCTTTGAAAAAAGTATGTAGTAATGCATTAAAATTTTTTCTATTATAACCTTCCTCCCTTACCTTAGTCAATTTCTGTCATAGCATGTATCACCTTTTCAGGTGTTGCTGGGGTTTTTTTTTTTTTTTTAATGTCTTTCTCCACTAGAATATAAACTCCATAGAGGAAGATACTTTTGTTCACTGATGTGTCCCAAGTGCCTAGAAAATGCTCCTTAAAAAAAGTTGGAATGCAATAAATATGTATTTTCTGACTTAATCTTGACTTGGCCTTCCATCTCTGTTTTTTTTTTCTTCCTTTCTTTTTCCATCTGTTTATTTATCTTACTCACGTATATGGAATTCTTTATATAGTAGCCCCAGAAGCTCCATGCTTAAAGCATCTTTGCAGCTAGCAATTCCAGAAGAAATAGAGCTTCAACTTCAACTAGCTAATTCTCAGTATACTTCAATCAGGCTGGCTGGTTCACATTCCCATTCCTGAGCCCATCATTTTTATGGGTTGGGTGTAAAGTTGAGAAATGGAATTCTTTGATTGTCTGAGTGTTACTCAGAATTTGGCCTGAGCAACAGCAGTATCTCCTGGGAGCTTGATAGATATACAGACTCTCAGGCCTCACTCCAGACTAATTAAATCATAATCTGCATTTTAACAAGATTCCCTGGTGATATGCCTTTAGTCTGTGCCCCTTTTTGAGTTGGGAATGTAGGGGATAGGGGAATGGAGTCACCAAACCGCACAAACTGCAAGTGGAGAAGGGATGGTTGCCCAAATAAAACTGATATGCGGAATGGGCATTGGGAATATAAAGACAATAGATATCTATTAACAATATGCAATATATATTCATCAATTATATATCAGGCATTGCACTATGTCTTTTTCAGATGTTGCTTAACGTTCACAACATTTCATGAGATAGAAGACCTGAGGCTTCAAGAGATTAAATAATTTATCCAAAATTTTGATGGGAGGCAATGAGCAGATTAATCTATAATATAATATCAAGTAGTAATAAGTGCCCCGGGGAACAACCAAGCAAGATAGAGAGATAGAGCCTGACTCATGATGATGGGATAGAGGGATCGATTAGGATAAGAAGGTCAGAGTAAACCTGAGGAAGTGAAGTTTGAGCAGAGACTTGTACCAAATGAAGGACAGCCCATGTAAGTTTCTGTGTAATACAATTCTAGACAGGAAAGAGGATGAGTACAAAACCATGAATTGTGAATGACCTTGGCATGTTAGAAGAAAAACAAAGAAAAAAATTACACAACAAAAAGAATGAAGTGCATGAAGTGAATATAGATGACTAATTCAAAGAGATAGCCAAGAGTCAGTTCATGAAGGATGGTAAGCAATGGTTAGGATATTGTCAATTATTTCTAGCACCATGGAAAATTATTAGAAGCTCTGGAGCCGGGGAGTGACATTATTTTATTTATATTTAAACTATATTGTCTAGGGAGCAGGCAGTATTAGATAAAGGATAGGTGGAGGAATGTAAGATGTCAGTGGGACTAGTAAGAGGGATATTGTAATGCTAGTCTAGGCAAGAGGTGAGAGAGGGCGGGACTAGGATATTAGAGGGGTCGGTGAAGGGGCTGGGAGTATATTGTGAATGAAGAGCCAACAGAAATTGCTAATAAATTGAATATGTGTGTGTGAGACAAAGAGAATTACTTCTTTGTTTTTGCCCTGAGTAAATGGGAGGATGTTTGTGCTAGTTACTGAAACGGAGAACCTTGGAGATGGAGCAGGTTGGAAAATAAAGAGATGCCTCTTAGTAATCCCAGTAAAATTTTTGGATAAACAATTGAATAAACTACTTTAGAAAGGCTTGAAGATAAGAGTTTGGAAAACAAGGCAGATGATATTTTAAGTTACAGATCTGAATAATCGAATTCAGCCTCTACTTCACAGTCATTCATTAATATGGGCCAACAAAGTCTTGACCATTTTGTAGTTACACTCACTGGGGTACAAGTCCCCCTCAGTCCTTGTACATAGAAGTGAAATATTGTGATAAGAGACACAGTGCTCACCAAACATTCCATATACTCTTCTACATTCCCCAGGCCCCTGCACTTAGGCAGGAACATCTGACTGGTTCTGGCCAATGAACAGTGGGTGAAAGGGACATCTGTCAGTTCTGGTCTTAAAGATAGGAAAGCAACTCTGAGACCCTCCAGTTCTCTTTTCCTCCAGTATAGAGACTAAGGAGGCATATCTTACATTATTAAAGATCATCAATTAGATGATTTCAGTTGCCATAGCACTTAACACTAAGAGAATTTATTTTAGTGATCTATTTTGTAAATGTTTTCAAACCTTTTTTTGAAGGTTAAACTCCAGATCAGAAGTTCTGGATAAAAATATTTTGAAAGCAAATATTTATCTATTTTAAATAGCCAGAGACCTTGTTGTTGTTTTTTTTATCCAAATGTCAGCTAGAAAAATCAATATTTTCTTAGAAAGAAGTGTTTTGGCTATGTAAGCATCATCAAAATACTTGCTAAGAATTCTAAGACATTAATTTTGTAAAACAAAAATCCTAAAGAGAAAACGAGTAGAGGGTGGAGCTAGCAGGTGATGGGCTTCAAGAGGGTTGCTGCTTTTTAATATAGTGACCCAAATAATGGCATTAGTTGCAGACATTTAGGTTGTCTAAACAATTGTTTATTTTATGGAATGATTGATGGGCTTTGCTGTGTGGTTTGGATAGAATGTACTAAATACTGGGCCATGTTAAACAGAGATCTTTTCAAAATAATCTGAGAAATAATTGCAATCTTATCACAGTTATTTAGTCATTTCAGTCAAGTGTCATTTTTAATATTGATAATAATATACAAATCATGTCACCATATCTTTTTACATAAAAATTAGTAGGCAACATTATTGTTTTTATTTCTCAACTAGAAAGCATTCTCTTATGATCCTCAATGAAAACATTCTTTTTAATTTCATATATTCTATAATATGAAGTAAAGCTAAGCAATTTTAATATACACCTGTGAGTATATTTCATTTGTTTATGTTAGTTTCTTTATGCTTATTTACTAACTTATCCAAGGATTTCAGGTGGCTTATATTAACTTATAAAATAAAACAGAAAAAAATCAATAAAGAAAAAGAAATCAGTCTATGATAAGCCTAGGTAGAATAAAAGTTAAAGAAGAAGGGAAAATTAGAATGTATAAGTGCTGTATATTGGGAGGATCATAATTATATAGTGAATTTCTCATAAAATCTATAAGTGGTGAATAAATGACACTGTAGGGAAAATATGAGCATTAACAGAAACATTGGAACTATTGAAGTTTTTATTAAAGAGAAACAACCACAATATTAAACAGCTCAGTTAAATTTTGATTATGAAATGCTAAATTAATACCAGTTTACACTTAGTTGATTAATTATTCAATCTAAGAAGTACGAGTACTTGGTGATAAATATTTGCATTTGAAAAGTCATATCCAATGGAAAACTGTGTTTTTTTTTATATATTTATTAAATGTACTAATTGGATGTTAGTAAGAAAATCAGTGTAGTAACAGCTGCATATGCAATTGAATTTGATGGAATTATAATTATAGAGAAAAAACTGATAGCAAATTAAACAGAGTGAAGCAGTGCTAAAACAAAAATAGCACAAATTGATGTGTTTCTCTGAAAAATTCCAGGTGTTGTCAAAGTGGATTATGGAGATGTGTCAGTCAGAAAGACACTAAGAGAAAATCTGAAGTGTAAGCCCTTTTCTTGGTACCTTGAAAACATCTATCCGGACTCCCAGATTCCAAGACGTTATTACTCACTTGGTGAGGTATGAATTATTTATTTTGGTTAAGTTATAAATTTATTTTGCAAATGGAGCAATCTCTAAGGAGCTCAATATTTTTTATGTTATCAATAAAATGTTTCAAAGGTGTTTAAATCTATTTTTAATGATTTCTCATATATTATAAGGACCATAAAGATCTTTGTCTTTGGGATTTGTAAAAGTAAAAAGATTGTTTAAGACTGAATAAATATTATTATTTTTTTTTGTTTCTTTACAAGCAGCTCTGAAACTTTTTGGTCCTGTGGACCTTACACTCTTAAAATTTATTGTGAACCCCAAAGAGCTTTTGCTTATGTGAGGTATAACTATTAATATTTATGGTATTGAAACTAAAACT
>NW_011888783.1:31342877-31381021 GCF_000151845.1 Pteropus vampyrus | reverse complement strand
CTAAGAATTCTAAGACATTAATTTTGTAAAACAAAAATCCTAAAGAGAAAACGAGTAGAGGGTGGAGCTAGCAGGTGATGGGCTTCAAGAGGGTTGCTGCTTTTTAATATAGTGACCCAAATAATGGCATTAGTTGCAGACATTTAGGTTGTCTAAACAATTGTTTATTTTATGGAATGATTGATGGGCTTTGCTGTGTGGTTTGGATAGAATGTACTAAATACTGGGCCATGTTAAACAGAGATCTTTTCAAAATAATCTGAGAAATAATTGCAATCTTATCACAGTTATTTAGTCATTTCAGTCAAGTGTCATTTTTAATATTGATAATAATATACAAATCATGTCACCATATCTTTTTACATAAAAATTAGTAGGCAACATTATTGTTTTTATTTCTCAACTAGAAAGCATTCTCTTATGATCCTCAATGAAAACATTCTTTTTAATTTCATATATTCTATAATATGAAGTAAAGCTAAGCAATTTTAATATACACCTGTGAGTATATTTCATTTGTTTATGTTAGTTTCTTTATGCTTATTTACTAACTTATCCAAGGATTTCAGGTGGCTTATATTAACTTATAAAATAAAACAGAAAAAAATCAATAAAGAAAAAGAAATCAGTCTATGATAAGCCTAGGTAGAATAAAAGTTAAAGAAGAAGGGAAAATTAGAATGTATAAGTGCTGTATATTGGGAGGATCATAATTATATAGTGAATTTCTCATAAAATCTATAAGTGGTGAATAAATGACACTGTAGGGAAAATATGAGCATTAACAGAAACATTGGAACTATTGAAGTTTTTATTAAAGAGAAACAACCACAATATTAAACAGCTCAGTTAAATTTTGATTATGAAATGCTAAATTAATACCAGTTTACACTTAGTTGATTAATTATTCAATCTAAGAAGTACGAGTACTTGGTGATAAATATTTGCATTTGAAAAGTCATATCCAATGGAAAACTGTGTTTTTTTTTATATATTTATTAAATGTACTAATTGGATGTTAGTAAGAAAATCAGTGTAGTAACAGCTGCATATGCAATTGAATTTGATGGAATTATAATTATAGAGAAAAAACTGATAGCAAATTAAACAGAGTGAAGCAGTGCTAAAACAAAAATAGCACAAATTGATGTGTTTCTCTGAAAAATTCCAGGTGTTGTCAAAGTGGATTATGGAGATGTGTCAGTCAGAAAGACACTAAGAGAAAATCTGAAGTGTAAGCCCTTTTCTTGGTACCTTGAAAACATCTATCCGGACTCCCAGATTCCAAGACGTTATTACTCACTTGGTGAGGTATGAATTATTTATTTTGGTTAAGTTATAAATTTATTTTGCAAATGGAGCAATCTCTAAGGAGCTCAATATTTTTTATGTTATCAATAAAATGTTTCAAAGGTGTTTAAATCTATTTTTAATGATTTCTCATATATTATAAGGACCATAAAGATCTTTGTCTTTGGGATTTGTAAAAGTAAAAAGATTGTTTAAGACTGAATAAATATTATTATTTTTTTTTGTTTCTTTACAAGCAGCTCTGAAACTTTTTGGTCCTGTGGACCTTACACTCTTAAAATTTATTGTGAACCCCAAAGAGCTTTTGCTTATGTGAGGTATAACTATTAATATTTATGGTATTGAAACTAAAACTGAGAACCTTAAAAACTATCTATTAATTGACTAAAAAAAAGTAATAATTTATTACATGTTAATATAATTAAGATTTTTGAAAAATAGGCATATTTTCCAAAGCGAAATCAAATGATAAGAAGATTAACATCATTTATAGTTTTGTAAATTGCTTAATGTCTGGCCTATTAGAAGATAGCTGGATTCTTAATTTCTGTTTCGGTATTCAACCTACTGTGATATACCACAAACCATATAGTCTCTGTAAGACTCCCTGTATATTCATGAGAAGTGAGAGTGAAAATTGCAGGTAATACCTTAGTGTTATTAAAATCACATTGACTCTGAGTACCCACTGAGAACCATTCTTTTCCAAAATATACGTTATCTTTAGAAATACACAGTTGGCTTCATCATAACTATACAAACATATATTCATAATATATATTTAATTCTTCAGAATAAGACTTATTCCTTTATTAATTGAATGTTCCTTGTTGGTAATTTCCACCTTAATTGAAATTAGGTTTGGGAATCAAAACTAATTTATTATTGGTTTTAATTAAAGCATTTCAACAGGAATAATATAATGCATTTGGAAAATAATTATTAATTTTGTTCTTTGGTTGAAATTGCTATTTTTGTAGATCATAATAGAATATCTGAAAATTTATAGAGTTCGAGTTAATCCTTTTTTGGGTTTATTTGCCAAAAAAAAAAAAAATCTGTACTTTCTTCACTCTGTAATTTTAATCCATAAATATAATTTACTTATAATTAACTAGAAAATAAGGCTCAAACTTAATGGAGCCCTAGCTGAATTGTTTTGAAAGCCTGTTTTTCTGTGCCATATCCATGGGTTATTGGTCAAATCTTCACTTTTTGTTAGCCATGTAAATATCTCTCTATAGAATTTTTCAGTGTACATATATTTAACCTTAATCTGAATAGCGTAGTGCAAAGTTTCATGTGCAATAATTACTGAATTTACCATCTTCTGGGTCTGACTTTAGTCATTTCCTAGTTCTATGCTTCAGGGTTTTATTTATTTATTTTGTTTTTATGGTAGGAGTGGGGGAAGGGATTGTTGTTGGCATTGTCTTCAATATGTAATATACCACGCTAACACCAATGTAATAGAGATTTATATTCAAACATAGTATATGAGGGTGCTTTTTAACTGCAAGCACTTTTTGTATGCTCATTATTATGACCTAGTCCTACTGAAGATCCTCAATAAAAAATCCAGTACTCTTATTTCTTTACTGAAAAGTTTGAGCAATTGTGAATCTGACTATATCTTTAGTAAAAGAGAATTTTTTTTTTTTTTTTTTTTGTAGTAGAGAATTTCTTCCATTGTAGTCAATGGACCCAGCTAATGAGTAAACATTGATTGCTTTTTCTAAAAGGAAATATGACCAGGGCCTGTAACAAGACAGATATGAGTAAAGAAGACTTATTGGAAATTATCTGAGGCCACTCAAGTGAGTCCTGAGAAAAACTCAGAGCTCTGAAATGGAACTTAGATGTTTACTTCCATGTTAAAAATCTAATTTTATACTTTCTGGTTCTACATCAAGGAAACTTAATTAATTGATTTCCTGAAAAACTAGAAACAGAGTATACTGTGGGCAAATTTCTTTGTGCTACCTACTGATTTTGAATTAGCTATCTTCCGTAATGGATCAGGTGATCATATTTTAATTTATAGAAAGAATTTGAAAAGCGTTTAAAGAGAGAGATTGTGCCTTTCCGAGTTTTTGAAACGTATCCAGAAAAGGCAGTATATTGTATCGATAAAACCCCAGACCTTGGAGTCAAGTAGAGGAGGGTTTAAATTCCGATGTCACTCACAGTTTACAACGTGAGTGGCACTAGGTATCCTCTCAGGTACCTGTCAGGAGCAAGCAGACAATCATAACAGGGCTCTAGCAATGACTGATGATACAGAGCATCGAGTACTATGCCTGGAAAGAAGTGTAGTTATTGTAATTATTATAGTTACTATTTATTGATTTCTTACTATGTCAAACATTATTCTAGATACTTTATAACACTGTATCATTTAAAAGTCACAACTCATTGACTTTGGGTTTCCTTATTACCTCCCATTTAATATGGAAACTGACATACAGAAAGTTTATGTCATTGATCTATGGGTCATAGACCTAGCTAACTATTGAAGTCAAGATTAAAATACATGAATTTAGTCTAACAGTAAAGTTCACTTTTTCTTACAACTAGGAGAAGAAAATAGATTATATTATTATATTTTATTCATTCAAAATGTTTATATTAAACAAGAGCTTGAGCTGGAACCTGTTTTGTATGCTAAGAGTGCAAAGTCAAATAAGGAAAGACCTTCATTCTTTAGTCATTCTACTGAAAAGGTGGGTAGGGAGATAGCAAGAAAGAATCAAGAAATTTAGTAGAAATGAAAGGTGCCCTATATGAGCTATATAGACATGCTATGAACTCCCATTTTGAAAACTAAACAAAATAAAAAATCTGAGATATATTAAGTTTTTAACTTTCTACAATATTAATGTACTGTAGTTTTCCACTTTAAAGACAGACTTAAAGAGAAGCAATCCAGCAACTGTTTCTATGGAAACAAAAAGACAAATTCACCAAGCACTACTTCCCAATTCAATTTTGCATAGTCATGTATACATAATTTAAGATAGACATGTTGATAATGAGTTTAGGATAAACTCTTAATGGACAACAGTCATTTACTTAAAGCTTTTTCTTTCTGCTTGTCATTAACCATTATGAAAAGAAGGGAAAAAGCTAATTTGCCTTATATACAAAGATACTACTTATCAAATGTCACAGTGGTATCAGTTGTCCAAGCTACTTATCAAGACAACAAAATTATTTCTTTGTAGTGTATTCATATATTCTCCACTCTTAATTTCAAATGAAATTGTTCAGATTTAACAATTTACAAACTTTAAAGTTTTTCAAACCCTTATAGTTAATACTGTAGTACATTGGTAAATATTAACAATTCCCTGTCAATTTCTCTTTTTAACTTTCCTAGCTATATTGGAAGATGGAGGCAAATATGATATTAAGTTTCTCTTTATCATATTTTGTCACCAAAATAGTCATCAGTAGAGTTATTGATGTCAGATGGTTATATCTTAATTTCCTGTTTTCTCATTTTGCTCAGATAATTGAAATATTACTTTACCCAGCCCATGAATTTCATGCAATTTCCAATGGGAAATTAAAAGCTGTGGAATTGCTTTGAACTAAAACCTTTAAGTAGCTTAATGAAGCATGTGCCTTTTAGACTCAGTAAGCAGATCATAATGGAATAAGGAAGTCAAGCTCTTAGCAGCATTAAATTTTCTCTTAACTAGGCCTTCAGTTTACATAGATTTAGCATGCCAGGTTCTGATCTTGTAATATAAAGGCTAATTCAAGGTTCAGTTTGAAAAATGGCATTCTAAAGCAATAATCCCTCACCCCAAATTTTTGGCCTATGACAAGTCAGCATTTTTGGGGAAAAAAATGTATTATGAGCTATGTAGAGCAAGGGTATATCAGAGGGTAAGAGGAGGAAGAGGATTTCTGGAGTCAAGTGACTTAACTCTTGGGGCTTAAAATTTGCAGTTGTGTGTTGCTTTGAAGATATTTAGACATTAGTCTATGCATTTTGTAGTACATACTTGACCTCAACACTTCTTTTACCTCTTGTATCTTTTAACCATAATAATTAAGATGTCAGCACATATTGGTACTGCATCCTTAAATATTGTTAAAGAGCAAATTTAAGTCACTAAAAATAGACATCTAGGAAGCTGCTAGGCTGTAGGGATTAAGTGTATAATCAGTTACTGCCAAATGCAGAAGCTAAAATGCTTAGAGTTTTACCCTCTCAGCTGGTAATCAGGAGATCGATCTATTTATAGATTCACAGTCTTGATCCCTTAATAGGATAACCAGTAAGAAAGCCTCCTTTTAGATGACTTACACAAATGGGGACAATTCTCTCTGCCTGTGATTATATTTCTAAAACTTTTTGTACCCAGTAGTTAATTTTAATCTCAGGGTAGCTGAATACACATATGTACAGGTAGAATACGTACTCTTCATCAGATGTTATCCTTAAAGAATATGGGCTGGTTGACCCACCTGTGAACAAAATGAGTGAGTTTAGTACCTGAAAAATATTTTTACTTCATTTTGCTGATAATCAGATTAGAACTAATTCTCATTGTCATTTGTTTTTGTTATCCACCAAAATAAATAGAATCGTTCATTTTTTTAATGTTATTTTCCTTCTTTGTGAAAGAGATTAAGATATCACATACTCAGAATTTTTAAATTTCATAGTCATTAATCAGAGCATTTTAAACCAAACTCAGCTTGGATTTAAGCATATAGATTTTGTACTCATCTCTCTGATTTATTTGCAATTTGGTAAAGAGAAAATATGCTAAAATGTATATTCACTATGACAATTATAATATAGAAATATTAACATTTAACTCTAGAATTTACTGTGAATGTGTCTCTTTCTTTACAAAGTTAAGAGAAACCAAATGTGATTGACATATGTAAAATAATGAGTCATATAATGTGCAATTGAAGGATAAGCAAGTATTGTTGTAATTAAAGCAAAAAAAGCTAGTTTAAGTTTAAATTTAAACACTTATTTTTAGAATGGATCTTACATATTAGTTTTCAAATGTAAAGGTGTGTGTGATGAGAGGGAGTATATGCCTCTTTTAAGAAGTGGAGTTCCCATTGTTGTTTGCTATTACAATCCAGCAGAGGGAGCCCAAGCTAATGAACAAAACTTTAAGTTTTAAGAACATTACCGAACATGCTGCTGATGAGCAGAAACATTTAGAAAAGGGCTTACTGATTTCAAACATTAAAACACAAGAGGGAAAAATACTCTCAAGTTTATGCCATTAAAAAAATGTTTTCAAACAATAAAATATTATGTGTTAACAGAGAAATCTCAAGGTGGACAATAATTAAAGTTAAAACTATGTTGGCTCTACACCGCATATTCAAAACTATAACACAACATAAAGGGTGAGTTAAAGGAATATTCTAGATCTCAGAATTACCAGTGCATACTATATTTATGTTGATTCAAGTCATAGAACAGACTCTATACGGACCTTCTAATGGATAAATTTCTTCAGTGGTTGGTTGCCTAGATTTTTCTTAATGCCATGAACAAGCAATTGTATTGTTAGGTAATATGGTACCACTGACAAGACCAAGGTCTTTCCTGAAATTTCACTTTGCTTAAACAATAATTTTTGGCAATATATGTTTGTTTGATGTCCCAAGTGTTCTTAGAAAAGTTCTGATTAGAAAATCACACAATATAATCCTAAATCTGATTGTCTTGTATTTCAAAAGATGAGATGCATAGTTTGAACTTTCCTGTGTGTCAATATCTTGTAATTTGCATTGGTTGCTTGTTGAAGATTGTCAGTACACACTAATGACCATTTTTACATTTTGAAGAATATGTAGCAGATTTTCATCGTTCTGTAATAATAAGTAATAATAATTCCCATTGTGTTGGGCTCACTGATTTGTGAGCAATCTGATGTATACCAACCTACTTTCTAGGTGTGCATGAATTTTTTTAAATTCGGATATCATAGGCCTGGTGATATAAACCT
The DNA here is from genome assembly GCF_000151845.1 of Pteropus vampyrus. Lineage (NCBI taxonomy): Eukaryota > Metazoa > Chordata > Mammalia > Chiroptera > Pteropodidae > Pteropus > Pteropus vampyrus. The sequence goes on along the minus strand of NW_011888783.1, from coordinate 31,373,714 downwards.
TTCAGACATCATCTCTATCCAAATGATGTGTCCCCCCTATTTTTTTTTAATGATGACTATCAATACCCCTGTTCCCTGATACTCTGTGCCCCTTCCTGTTTGTATCTAATGTCATCCTGGCCAAAGCCAGAAATTGTTTACATAACTTCAGCCGAACAGTGTGGCATTCAGCTTGAAGAAAACTTTACTTCTAATCTTCTTAGCTTGGTCTTAGGTCTGATCCTAGCCTGCTTTCATATGGCTTGTTCCATGTGCCTTCACCATTGTCTGGATGACCTGCCGTTACTGTTACCTAGAACTCGACCCTCCCTTGCTCCTTCCAGGCTTCTTTTCTGATGAAAACTTCTGCCTGCCTGGATTCAGGACTGGGCTATTTCCAAACTCATTATAATAACTTCAATTATAACTTTCAATTCCTTATTTGGACAAGTTATTTAATTTCACTGTATCTTAATATTTTCATTTATAAAATAGGGGTAGTAGGTTGGTTATAAATATTAATTTAGCTATTACACATAAATGCTATTTATATACTTATGCACTCATGCAATTTAGCTGTTACAATAATTGCTACTTATTATTGTGGTGGTGGTGGTGGTTGTCTCCCCTGTCTCATTCTGTCAGCTGTCCTAAACCACTGACTTCTGTCTATTCCTATTCTCCCAGATCAGCCAGCCTCACCAGATTTGACTTGAGTTCCTATATTGTATACTTTTTCTATATCCTAAGAGACAAGGGATATTACATGTTCAGAAACTACCAAACTACTTTATAGAAAAGTTAGAACATGTTAAATATATAACAGACTTCTTTTCATGCAGTCCCCAAAATAAGAGTATTCTGGAATTCTGAAAAAAAATAGTGGCAGCAATGACATAGCATTTGAATGTCTTTGAATTCTCCCACGAAAACAGAAAGAGCTATTCAGGATATCCAGGATAGTAATATACAAATTTTTTAAAATAATATTTTTAATTAAAAGAAATTGATGGACAATGTCAACAAAATTAGGTGGCAAGGTATTCTAACAAATCCTAAAATATGAGCTGTGAATTTCATGAATATATGATAATAGTAGTTAAAACTGGGAGAGGTGTTTCATACATTCCAATTTGGAGTTCAGTGAAAAGTTTCCTTTCTAATGTCTTTAGGGTCTGAACACTCGATGACCTATGAATTCTTGAAACTCACTAGCTGAAGCTTCTTCTCAGGAGAAACTTCAAGGAATAAAACCCAAACTGAGGAGGCAGGGACAATGGAGACAAAGGAAATTGAAGGTCCAGATAAAAGTAGACGAGAAGAACAGAGCCAGAAGATCTCAAAATATAGAAAACAATTTTTTTCAGTTCTTCAAAAAAGTACAGGAACTGGAAATTTAGACTTGTAAAATTAGAAATGGTCTCCTGTGTAAACATTTTCTGTCAGGTACAGCTGGAAACATTTGCCCTTAAACATCCCCGCTGAATAATAAAGGAATCAGCATTGCCACAAAAATCTTCTTTGTTTTCCATCAGTACTTAGAGTTTTCAAAATGACTCACAAAACACATAGGTTTTCAGCTCACAAGCATTCCATTGTGTTCTCTTGATATAGGGGTTTCAACACTAATTATACATTCGAATCATCTGGGAAGCTTTAAACTATATCCTAGTCCTTCTCTGGACCATCTGGATCAGAATCTATGAGGGTGAGGCAAATCAGAATATTCTATAAGCTTTCCAAGTGAGTCTGTTGGGCAGCCCAGATGCAAAACACTGAAAAAAATTACTTAACCCTTTTCCCATGGATTACAGTCCTAACCTTACCCCCAAAGTTTGCCATGAAATCTCTCATTTTAATTATTATTTTTATATCACTCAAGTATACCTAAATCAAAGAGAGAGTACGTTTTAGCCCTAAACCCACCAGTATGCGACTTAGACAAGATATTGTTTCTTGAAGCTTGTATCTCTTCCCCCTAATATTCATGGTGTTCTGTCATTTCTCATAGGTTGCTGCTCAGATAAAAGCATCTATAATCCTGCTCTAAATCTCAGCCTACTGAAGCAGGGTTCGACCACTTTGCTTGGCTCTTCCAACCCTTATGAAGTCTGAATTCCAATCCCCACTGTTATCAGTTGCCAACTGGGGCCTTAATGCAAATCACAACATTTTCTCCAATTCCAGAAGCTATTAGTTAGCCATGAGTTTCTTCTCCATACCAAGGAAAAAAAAAAAAGAAAAGAAAAGAAAAATGAATTATATAAGCCTAATTCATATTCTGTAGAAGTTTTTAACCTTATTCATTTGCCAATATGAATAAACATGTACCTAAAGGATAGATAACTAAATAGATATATCCAAGTGATGTATGAATGAACAGTAAAATATGCATGTCCTAGTAAGAGTCAGAAATAAGAACTTTTTGGAAGAGTGGACATGTATAGTAAATGCATAATTGGGGTTGAGACTAAGGAAAAAGTTGAAAACATTCCATCTATTAAAAAGGTTTTTCTCCCTTTTTTTTTGCATTCATCTATCTTTACATGATTTAGTAATTTTAGTGTTTCTAACATTAGTGAATGGCTTTTGAAATTACATTTGGCTTAAATATGTATTAATTTATGTTAATTACAGAACTAATGCAGTGTTTGAGTGTAAACTAAGAATCTTATGTTTGCAGTTGGCAATTTAATCTTGCTCTTGAAGAATTTTTAATGTAAAATCATCACTTAGCCTTGTACTAGGCATTTTTAGATTCAACTGCTTTCCATCAAGTTTGGCATTAGGAATGAAAAAAGATGCATGAGTATGTTTTAGTTACAGAAATAAAGAATGTAATTAATCTTTGTTAATATACAGAGTGGAATATCTAGTAATGAAACAATCTATAAAACATAAACTTGAATATTTAATCAATTTATTTCTGGGTTTTTTTGTTTTGCTTTGTTTTGTTTTGCATATAATACTATGGGAAGTTCAAGAATAGGTTATGGTTATTTGAGTGAAATTTAGAAACTGTCCTAATTTTAAAAGGATTTTAAGAAGAATTCCTAATTTGTAATATGTAGATGTTGCCCTTTTCTCTGATATTATGCTGTAAACAAGAAGTGCTTCTTAATTAGATGCTAATGACAATGTTAGTGCTGTTCAAATTTACTTCGATAGAAGTCTAGAAACTTATACAGATCTAAGACTGGGCATGGAAAAAGAAAAATGAATATTTAAAACAATGTGTTTTTCTTAGAGAAATTTCCTTACAAACATGTATCATTTTGTTATCAATATGCAATTTGATAATATCAAAGATTTTTTGATTTATATTACTATCCAACTTATGTTTTTGTGTGTTTCCTTTAGATAAGAAATGTCGAAACCAATCAATGTTTAGACAACATGGGCCGCAAGGAAAATGAAAAAGTGGGCATATTCAACTGTCATGGTATGGGAGGAAATCAGGTAAGCTATTTTTATCAGCTTCATATTTCGAAGGGAAGAGATATATTGTAAAAACTATCAAGTTAGACTATGGCTAACATGCCAATAACAATAAAGTCTTAGTTTAACAAATTAATTGACATTCAAATCAATAACTCATCAGGCTATTTTATTATCCTATTTCTTAAAAAAAAAAGCACTACAGAATTTAATAAAAAAAAAAATGGCAACACTTTCAGTGAACCACCTATAGTTAATGAGGCTAGCTAAATACTTTATGAGCAAATGAGGACTATGTTTTATCATTACCAACTAAATAATATAAAACAATCCAACACCTATGATGTTTTCCCAGTGGTGATTATTCCGAATGTTCTTTGTAAATGTTTATGTATAGCATGTTTTCTATGAGTTTTTGAGGTTTAATAAGGTTTTAAAGTACATGGATAAGTACATATGTTACATTTTGCTTTGGCTATCTGAAGGTGCCCTTTGGACCAGGTAAAAATGTTGTATTTAAACAAGATTGATGGCTGACTCTAGATCTAGAGAAGCTTTTTTTGTGTGACAGTCCAATTATCAGAGACATATCAGGCTATTACAAGGATTTGTGTACTCTCTTTTAAGTATTGGAAAGTAGCTCTGTACAGTGGGCCGCATGGAGTCTGTTTAGCTGTGAGTCTTCAGGTGAAGCAGCCCTGCTGCCATGGCTGTTTTGAGAGGTAGAATTTGGAATTCATAAAATTTGTTACAAAGCAGAGTTTGAGATAGCTAATCCTCTGTAGACAAGTTGTCTATAAAAGTCGAGGAGAAACGCACCAGTAACTTCGTTATCTAGTGCGTTAGAATGAACTGAGAATGCAAAAGTTATTATATCCAGCACAGTCTTATGGTTATATTTGTGATGCAGCTGAATGTGTCAAGGATCCATAGAGAAAAAGTAATTAGCTTTGTAAGTTTTGGCACCATACTTCAAATAGTACCTGTGTGATTCAATGGAAAATATTAAAAGCAAGTTTCCTTCTTAAATTATTAAATTATTAAAAATTATTAAAATCATATCTAGTGTTCTAAAATTTCAATATAAGCAAGAAAATATTTAATTTGAACTTTCGAAATTACAGCATGAAAAATGACCTTATGAAAGATTATAAAAGTAATATAGGCAGAACAATGACAGAGCATTCAAAAATGGACCAGCTTATTATATTCACAGTGAATGTGAGAGAGCTCTACTACCCAAAACCAATGGAGCCCCAATGAATTCAGCTAAAAATGGCAAACAGCTTGTTGGAGGACTAAATGTGCATGTTTTAATTTTTTTTTCACATAGTAAGAAATCTAAAGGTACTCAGATGTTGACTTTTGTTCATGTCCCCAGTGATTTCATCAAGAAACTAAAAACTTTCTATCTTTCCATTCTTTACTTCTAAAAGTTAACTTTTATCATCAACTGATCACAAGTGAGCTGCTGAAACTCCAGACATCATGTCCACATTCAAGGTGGGAAGAGGGGGGCTAGATAAGAGATGCAATAAATAAGTCTGTCCTTTTATTAGGAAAAACAAGAGATTTACTAGATGTTCAGCATACCTCTGTGTATGTCTCTTTGGCTAGAAATATTTCTAGCCTCAAGCACAAAAGCACTAAACATTGCACCTTACACTCACATGTGCCTGCTCCTCACAGTTTATTTACCATGGATATTGAGTGGACATTTAGAATATGTTTCAATAGCTTATAAAAAAAATTTAAAAAAGTCAATTGATCATCTGCACCATAATGACCTATAAAATTAAAAAAAAGAAGCATTATTATGAAATCACTCTGATTCTAATGCAGATTAAAAGGAGAGAGGAAATACCTCAAATGAATTATCCTTAAGGATTCATTAAGTTGCCATTGATAGTGTTAAAAAGGATAATCTGTCATGTGCCTGGATTTGTCTAAATGACATGAAATACCTCAATCATAAATGTTAAAAATTACGTTGTTCATTTACAAGTTTTCAAATACCTAGAAATAGGCTATTCCATTGTACTGTCAACTTCTTATTGGCAGAGGCTATATCTTACTCCTATCTTCACCCCAGCACTTGTCAGTGAGCTTGGGCTATGATAGGCACCTAATAAACAATAGTCAGGTCAATAGAGTAAGGAATTCATGGTCAGAATAATGAATTTATACCTTAGTACTATGTACACCTTGCCAAGGAAGGCTATTTTCAAACACACCAACCTCAGGGATTCATAAATAAAGTGAAAAAAGAATAAAAAACCTATACCTACATATACTCTGTCTCTACATTAATGACAAGGAAGAAATTAAAACCAATATTTTTTCCATCTACATAAATACTTAGTCATGTCTACAAATATATGTACAAGAATGTTTACTGGAGCTCTTTTTGTTATAACACACTGAGAACAACTAAATATTTACCAAGAGGAGGATATTTAAATAAATCATGGCGTATCCATAGTATAGAATACTGCATAGCCACCAAAATGACTGAGAGAGGTCTATGTGTATTGCTATCAAAAATTGAAAGGAGGGTAGAAAAAAATCCAGAGTACAAATTACTTTGAATGATCTCATTTATGAAGAAGATGTGTGAACATTTTTCTCTGTGTAGTTATCTATGATATCTTTAGTTATATGGATGCTACATAAGCTATTTTATATGCATAGAAATCTATCTGGAATGTAAATTACCTCTGGCGAGAAGATTGAGTTGGAATAGGAAATTTTACTTTTTACCCCACATTTTTTGTATATATCCATTAATATCATAATTAAACAAAAAATGGAAGAAAAGGAACTATTTAGAATAAAAGAATATCATTTTATAACATTGTTCTGACCTGATTGGATAACTTATGGTAAGTTACTTAATATTTTTGAGCTTTAATATTTTATCTATCAAATGGATGAAATATTTTTCCCCAATTTTTTCTTTAAAGATTAGTATAATTTGTAAAGCGACTAACACTAGCCTGGCATATACTAAACAGTGCTTATTCATCTATGACCATTAATTATTTTCTTTACTTATTATTTCCATTTATATTTTTAATCATTTCTCTTTTTGCTTCTATAAGAAAAAACAAAATGTTCTTTTAGTGACTAATGTCAAAGGCAAGGTAAATGAACACTTCCTATATTGTTAAGCTTACTAAAATGAATTGTCTCTCCTGTTGTTTTAACAAATATATATTATGAAAAAATTAACCCATCACATAAAACCCTACTGTGAATTATACTTTTGGTAGAATTCAATATTTCTAGGATGATTAATACTAGGGACGTGTTTAAAATTTTAACTTGCTTTAAAAAAGAACATATTTTAGAATTTTATTCTCAGAGCTACCTTCCCCAGTGTTTTATTGCTATTCTTTTACGTTACCATGGAAGCAGCATCTATTTTTATGGTTAGTTAGTTTTGAATTCTTAAAAGTATCCCCAATCCATAAAAATATTCAGATTTTTCTCTTCTGCCTTTACACAAAAGTCATAACAAATGTTAATGTTGTATTTTAGCATTTCCACTCAGTTACATTTCTGAAAAAAAGGTACTTTAATTTTGTTGACTATTATCCTTAACCATTTCTCCTCGCACAGGATTTTTGGTAGTTGTTTTTGTTGTTGTTGTTGTTGTTGTTTTTATATTACTTTTTTTTAAGTTATGGAGATACAAGAAGAAACTTACTTTTTAGTAGTCATTGGAAATATTTTTCTTAAACACTCATATTAAACGACATATTCTCCTCTCTTATCCCCAGCACTTGGCACAGGGCTTGGGATATGGTAGATACCTAATAAAAACTAGTTATGTCAACAGATGGAAGAATGCATGAAAGTTTTTATAGCGGGAATACTGTAAAAACAAGATAGCAAGTAGAAAAATATTATTAAATTCAACAGTTGATTATCTTGAAGTACTCTTTTTAAAATGTTTTTTTCTTTTAAAAATCTTAATAGCAAGTCTTCTACCTCAAATAACAATAACAAAATTAGACAGCCAATTTTCTATCAGTTCTTAAAATGCTCTTTCACTAGCAAGTAATATCATGATGATCATTAAACATTTTCAAAAGAATGAAAATAAAAAGAAACGATTAAATCTTGAACACATATTTTTACAAGTGAAAGAACTTACAATTTACTGGCAGAAAGTGTGTTACTAGAAGTTAGGGAATTGTGTTCTCTATACTTCTGAAAAGATGACATAGATTCCTAGAAGCACTTTCATGTCTCCTACAATGCTAATGACTCACATTTATATCTTCATCCCCAGCCTCTTTCCTGAGCTCTGGAATCAATTGCAAGTTAATGATGGGAAATCTCTAGAGTCATCTCAAACTCAACCGTTTCCAAATGTACTCATTTTCTTTCTTTTCACACAATCATCCAAAACTGAAACCCAAGATAGACACTTCACTTTTGAAGTTTGATTGGTTACCTAATCTTGAGATTTCTACAAAAGTAAAGCCCCTTAACTCCTACTTTTAAGTCCCTTTACAGGTAGGGCTACTATCTTTGTCCTAGCCTATATCTTCTTTATTCTGTGTAGTCAAAACACTTCATTATTCACATACATCTTATAGGATTCCATTTATATATTTTATACATGCTACATTAGAATTAAAATCTGATTAATATCTCCAATAATTATCCACCACCCAAAGAATGAAGTAAAAATTGAATAGTTAAGATATACAAAACCCCTTATAATTTTATTCCCATCTGGCTTTCCAGCCTAGTCTTCCTTGATGTTCTAATACTTCCTTGTGCTCTCGAAATATATCTGATAACTTTTATTTCTTGCATACTCTGTATATTTTCATATCTCTACAGTTCACTGATACTGTTTTCTCTAATTGCACTATTGGCCACACACTGCTCCAGTCACAAACTTAAGACATACTCAATGTTTAAATCCCCCCAAAATTAGGTTCTTTTTGGTACCTTTTGGCCAGCAACTTCTTAATTTAAACAGAACAAATTTTTAATGGATAAATTATAATTTATTTAATCAATCTGTTATTATTTAACACACAGTGTTATTTTTGAATTTCCATTGTTATAGACCGGGCTCAATACTCTTGTAGCTAAAACCTGATAAGCATCATATTGACTTCTTTAGAAATAATGTCTAGAGGTAAATTGATAGATCGCAGGTTATACAACAGAATAAGGCTTTTAATAGACAGTGACAAATCGTTCTTTTTACCAATTTAATAGGACTAAGTGCTAAAATAAGAAGAGGCACTAAGATAAACATTTAATATGCATCATCTTTGATTCTCACAACAGTCTATGAAGGTACATAATGTTGTTATCCTGATTTTACTCATGAATCTAATGGAAAAGCTGAGAGATTTGTAAGATGATTGAGGTGGTAAAGTCAGTCTGAACCTAAATTTGGCAGACTCAACACCAAATTTATATTCACTATTCTCTATACTTTTATTGGTTCCCAACCATGGTCTCCAGGATTGTGATTACCATGGCCAACCCTAACTGGGTATTGTATTTTATTTGTTTTTCATCATTAGGTCTTACCTATATTTTCCTACAAATTTCTATTCCTCCTCTAAAATGTGATTACTTATACTTAAGAAAAATCTAACCTCATGACAGGTGTATTACAAATTTTTGAGAGTAAGTAGATACTTTCTCTCCTCCTTACAGTCCGTCTCTTAGAGAAAGCTTAATTATTTTAGTAATGCATTCTAGTGTAGTCACAGATTGTAATGAATACATTCATTCAACACATATGTATTTATTTTTAAGTTTGCATTTTTATAAGTACTATAATTACTTAGAAACCATTTTTACACTAATTTTATCCACTTTTAGTATCTTATATAATAGAATTAAAACTCACCAGGGATTTCACAAAGTAAATTTGCAAGCAAAATGAAATGGCTTATGCGGAAAGAAAGAACATGTACCATTCATTAAATGTTTAAATGAGTTGCATACATGCAAGCTAGAAGAGAACATAATTATTATAACTTCTACGAAATAGGAATTTTTGTAAGAACCTTTCAATCTCATTAATGCTTGGCTAGGAGAATTTCTCTAGTCTTTGATTGGCTCATGCTCCTACCTACCAGAATATACTGAGGATGGAATGATAACTGGGTTCAATCATTTATCCAACAAAACCTGGTTATCCTAACCTGTAATAGACATTCTAGATGATGTTAGTATACGGTGTTAGTTGGAGAAAATACCCAAAGACAAACATTTCACATTGGCCCAGTTTTTCCAGAGATCATGAGATCCCTCCCCATCCTCAAGTCCATCAATCCAAGAATTAGTTTTTTAAGCCTCAGTAGGTCCTGCTATTGTGGGATTAGTCAAAGTGTCAGCAAAGCCTTTGGGATCCATGTACAGGTCAGAGAGTCTATTACTTTTGTGCCACTTTGTTTATTCTTGATTCTTTACATTTTATTTTCCTAGGAAAGCAATCCCCTCAAATTTACGTATAAGGAAGCTCCAAAGTCATATCAGTTCCTGATCTTCCACCTGTTGTTTCAAACTGACTAATACACATTTATACTTAAATGAGCAAATGCTGCCTCAAACTCAGTGTGCCTATAATTACATCTTTTGTCCAAAGCCTTAAATTCTTTATTCATCCATCTTTTGTGTTTTTTTTTTTTCTCTTATCTTTCATTACCTACTGCCCTTCTCAAATTAGACACTAAACCCTGTGGATTCTTTCTATGTGTTATTTTTATCTATTTCTTCCTTTCTTACATTAATAATTCTACTTTCCCAGTCTAGGCTTTGATTGCCTCAACAGTTTCATAACTATAATAATTTTCAGTATACTTTTTCCATAGCTCCAGCCTGTCTTCATCTTCACTCTACTCACATTCAATAATGAAGTGAGGACTCCTTCCAACATATTACTCTAAGCTGGAAAAACAAAAACATCTTTTAAAAGTTCCTAGTTTTTAAAAGATAAAGTTAACATTCTGTACTAATCAAAGTTCTGTATGATCTGACCACTTCCTACCTTTCTAATTTTATCTCTGTTGCTCACCTATACAAACTCTCAACTCCATCAGCTTTGTTAGATATAGCCTAACAAGACATTTTAAAAATTGTTATTATGATCTTTTTAAAAATCATATCTTCCCTTTTCTTATACCCATTTGGCATGACCTTTCTGCACTTTCTAACTAGGTAAATTCTAGTTATATAGTCCATAATTTACATAGTTTACTTAGTTCCACTTCAAAACTCAATCTTCTTCATGTGGAATTGTACTTTTTCTGCTTTTCAATCCATATTGATATTTTCTTCTTCTGAACTCATAACACTTAAAATTTTTCTCATTTGTTTTTTTACTTATATACTATCTCTCAATATTTCTTTTGTTTTTTAGCTCTTATTTTGTCATTCAATTATGTATGTTTATTCATCATAGCTCCAAAAATAAATTGTAAACTTTTCTTGAAAGCAGTAATTAGTTACTGTCCTTTTTATCCCCTACAGCAATGTGTTTATTATAAGAATAAATGAGTAAAAAAAAATCATACAAAAATTTCAAAGTTACTCAAGAACCTGCTGTTATCACAAAAATAGTTGCAACATTTTTAGGAAACCACATCAAGGAAAATCTTCCTGGAGGATGAAATTGTTCTTATAGACATGCCTAGCTAGTTTGTAGCTATAGTAGGCTAAAAAATGACCCCCAAAGATGTCCACATTCTTACCCTTAGAACCTGTGAATGTTACATTATATGGCAAAAAGTAACTTTGCAATAGAATTAAGTTAGAGATCTCAAAGCAGGGTGATTATTCTGGATTATCTGGTTTGCAGTAAATTTGACCACATGTATAATTATAAGAAATACACCCCTTTTTTCCTCAAAAAATTAAAAACAGAACTATCTTTTGACTCAGCAATTGCACTTATGGATATTTATCCAAAGAAAACCCAAACACTGGTTCGTAAAGATCTATGAACCCCTATGTTTACAGTAGTGCTATTCACAGTAGCCAAGATATAGAAGTAACCTAAGTGCCTATCAACAGACATTGGATAAAGAAGTTATGGTACATATATACAACAGAATATTACTCAGTTATTAAAAAAAACTAAATCTTACCATTTGCAACAACATAGATGGACCTAGAGGGTATTATGCTGAATGAAATAAGTCAGACAGAGAAGGACAAATACCATATGATTTCACTTATATAAGGAATCTAAGGAACAAGAGAAATGAACCAACTAAACAAAAGCAGACTCACAGATACAGAGAACAAACTGGTGCTTCCAGAGGGGAGTGGGGTTTGGGGACTGGATGAAAAAAGTGAAGGAATGAAGAAGTACAAATTAGTAGTTGTGAAAAGCCACGAGAATTTAGAGGATAACATAGGGTATATAGTTAATACTACTGTAATGGTTGTGTGTAGTGCCAGATGGGCACTAGAGTAATCGGGGGATCACTTCATGGATTGTATAAATGTCTAACTCTTTTAAATTTAAAATTAAAAAATGGGTACAGATTTTTAAAAAAGAATATATCCCTTTGGAGAAGAGATTTAAGATACTAAGTCCTCCTCAATGTTGGAAACATGTTATTTCATCTTGCTACTTCAAGAAATGACGTGGTAGCTGAAAAGAATGACATTAAATTACTGGTTCTACAGATTTTTTTAATTATAGAAAATTCATTTTTATAGATTTCATTTTGTTTTGGCTTTTTGTGATCATAATAAATTAAATTTTCAATGAGCTCTAAATCCTATATGAATACAAATTTTAAAATATAAAAAGACTAAAAGTAAATTCTTAAAATATTAAATGATAAGATAATGTCTTTCAGTTAATAGTTAATAAATTCTGCACAAGAATTTTAAAAATTATTTTAAGCTGCTTTATTTTTCAAATTTTAATTCAAGAACTGTATAATCACAAATAACACTTTATTAATTCAAATAAATTGCATTGTTATTTGTATTAAAATTACATCTATTAAATTTAGAGTTGATTAAAATTCGTAGAAACTTAATCCCATGATCTGATTCTACCTAATTTTGCCAGGCCAGAGTATTTCCTGGCATAGAAAGAAATGACAAACATGTTGTGTTCTAATGCTTTTCATTCCCTGGTAGGAGTTACTCGGAGATTGTGAGATTTTTTTCCTTAACGTTTCCTAAGAACTGAGCCTTAATATTGGCTGTTTCTTAGATCTGTCTCTTATTCTGAATGTTGTACAGTCTAACTTTATGTATTTCTGAAAAATGATAGTTAATGTCTATCACATACAACATTTTTTTAAGAGTTACAGAAAAATCGGTAATGCAAGTCAACCTAGAAAGTACTTTTACTATTTTACTGTAAAGTATTTAAAATTAATTCCCTGAAGTCCCACATTCATTTAAATAATTGCTCCAAGCTTTCTAGATGTAAGCATAAAATTGGTTCTGTAATTCATTGTGTCAATAATGTAAAAACAAACCAGCTTCAAAAAAAGTCAAATATTCCTGGTGTTAAGATAATAAAAATGTCTACCGTGACTGCTGATGAAGAAAGCAATAAATGGATAAAGAGGCTATATGAACAACAAGGGGGATATCAAACTAAACTTGGAGGAAACAGCAGTCTCTAAGAAGGCATCTTAGGAAGAAATGATAATAATATCAAAGACATCAGTGCACATGGTAGGAAAGAAATATGTATTCTATTGATTAATCAATTATAGTATATCATCATATCAGTCCATGATCTAAATATCTGTATATTAAATGTCTATAAGGCTTAAATTTTAAAACTTTAAGCTCTTTACGAAAATTCATATAAATTTGTATTCATTTTATTAATGGGATTCCCAGAATGTTTTGAAAAACCTCCCTTATAAAGTAAAATATCACATATTCTCATAAAGCAGAAAGTGTAATAATATCCTAATTTAATAAAACCCCAACACACACTCATGCTCACACACATATGTACCTCTCTTACACCACTAAAAAATTTTCTTACTGAGAAGAGTATCCTGTTTACCAATAAATCTACTACAACAAAAATGTTTTGCTATTAGCAGCATTAATCTGCTCCCTCAGCCCACCAGTTTATCCCATCTGAAGCCCCTGTTACTTAGAGATGGATTCCAAGGTTTCTGCTAACTTAATGAAGATATAGGCTTGTCTCTATTAAACTATTTAGTTCCAGTAGAACTTTTCTCCTCAGTACTTTTTCAATCTTCTGAACCTCAATTCTTTTGAGGTTCAGAAGATTGAAGTGCTTTTCTCCTATCTTATGGAGAATTCTTCACAGGGCTGAGAGGAAGAGAGAATAATCTCTGGCCTCTTTTTTTTTTACTAAGGCACTAATCTCATTATGGGGGCCTCATATTCATGACCTCATCAAAATCTAATTACTTCCCAAAGACCTCACCTCCAAATACCATCTTGCAGCAGTTAGGGTTCAACATATGAAATGGGGAGGGGGCACCCACATTCAGTCCATAGTTGTGGCTTTATAAAAGTCCTTTGTCCTTTCTGGCCTTCAGTGTCTAATACTATAAATTGATATGGTTTGTCAGTTCTTAATCTCTTTTGTTAAATAAGCAAAATCCAGATGATTTGTGAAATCTGGTCCAGGGACAGGGGTCATGAATTTAAAAAGCTTGAATTTAGAAAAAAAAATAAAAAAATAAAAAACAAATGGTTTTAAAAAATGTCTCAGAACAATATGAAAAATTTGAGCAATCTACCAGGCAACCAAAAACTAATGCATTAAAACAAACAAACAAACAAACAAACAAACAAACAAAAACCTTATTAATCAAGAATTCATTGAACACCATAGATGTACCCAGTAATATATGGGCACCAAGACAAATACACGAATATACTTAAAACTAAAACTCTTTTTTTTTTTTTTGTATAATAAAGTTGATGATGATGCTGTTCATTATAGGGCATAGTTCTTCCCATGAGTATTCCTAAGAGAATTTCCTATTTTACTGGATATGAGGGAGAGTTGTTTGTCTCCTGAGAAGCAGTTTTCCTTTTTTTTCTTTTCTTTTCTTTTTCTTTACAATGAAAACATTGCCCTTACAGAGAAAATTAATAACATAGAATATTATTGACAATTATTTATATTAGCCTCATTCTTAGATTCTATTACGTTATCATTGTTTATGTGGATGGGTTTTTTCTCATTTATTTTTTATCTATTGTATTCACATAAAATTCTGTTTAATTCCACTTTCACTTTTTAACAAGATGAAATATAAACAAGTAAATAGGAACACAATCCCTTATGCTCAATCTCAATGGGAATATAAAACAATGATTCTTGAAACAAAGAATGTTTATACTGCTATATAGAAGGCATTCAGAATAAAGTCTCATAAGGACAGGAGTGGTTCTAAGAGACTTCACAAAGCTGTCAGTGTGCACAGAGAATGGAGAGTGTGCAGGGACAGCGAGGATATAGACCCGAATGGAGTGTCAGGCCTGGACTTGGGAGAGTGGAAAATTAAGTTTTACATGTAGAGGACTTAAGCTTATAATAGAATGTAAATGTCAAGCAAGGGATTTTGATTTGAGAGGACAAGAGGAACAGAGAGCATTCAGGCTGCAAAGGTTGTCAAAGGATAGCTTGTAACCTATTTCCAATACAACCCCATGAAAATACTTGGACATGCACTTTTGTTATTAAAAATGGCATGGTGAATGAATACAGTCAAAATGAAAAGGGCTTTTTATTCTTGTTATTTAGTGCCCAAACATAATTTCACCACAAGCAGGGACAGAAGTATAGAAGTTTTATTCAGTTCATTTCTTTTATTCTGTTATCAAAGGACTTGATCCAATACAGAGCAAGAAGCTACATGTGGTATGTACAGAAATGATACCTTTCCATTAAAGGAAAAAAAGGCCCCAGTAAGTTACCATGGAAACAGTCGCCATGCATTCTAATTTCTAATAAAGAATCTTAGTCTTCTAATGAAAACCTACCAGATATGCATATTTCTACTCCAACTCTCTAGTTGCTAACTTTCTACATAAATTTGGGGTTTTTAAAAATTTATTTAAAAGAAGTAAAATATGTGCATCTGGCTGGAATATGCAGAAATTGGTGTATTTTTGTTTTAAGAGGCACTTTTGTTTTTTCCAAAAATACAACATCCAGCAAATTCAGAGTTGCATATTATGGTCACTGTAACACCAGGGAATGATCAAAGTGGTCTTTTAAGGTCACAGTTGCCGGTGTTCAATCCTCAGCTTACATATTGCTAAGAGATGGTCCTACTTCTAGGTGGCAGAAATAGTCACATTACAATCCACCTACAAAAGAGAGCTTTTCTTCATTAAGTGAATGAAACAAGTAGCCCATTACTAGATTTACCTTTTATTACAGGAATTTGAATAAATTGTAAGTCTTATATAAAGACATGGTGACTAATTTTAGACTGAAGTTAAGACGTGTTCAAATGGATCTCTGAGATGTCCTGTACAGGAGAATTCCAAATAATTTATGGAGGTGATCTGCATTCCAGAGGCGGAACTTTTCTCTCTTTCCCCCAATGTGTGTGGGCTGTGCTTATTGACTTGCTTCCAAAAAGTAGACTGGTGTGGTGACTTTACAGTGAATAAACACAAGCGCTACCTTGGATGAGTGATCAAAGTTCTAAATGGTGAGTCATGTTAATACTGGGCACCCTGGATATGACATGATAAGAATGACATTCCGCCTTTGTAGTCTTCCTCCCAAAAACCTATAACCCCAATCTAACCATTAGATAGGCATTAGATAACTGAGGGACATTACCTAACCACTGCTATTCAAAACAATCAAAGTCTTCAAAAAGAAGGTTAAAGATATATGACAACTAAATGTGATGTGGTAATCTAGATGGTATTCTGTATAAAATGAACACAGGATCATATGGAATATTAGGGAAAAACTAATAAAATTTGAATAAAGTTTGGAGTTTATTTTTTATTTTTTTAATTATCACTAGAAAGCAAAATGCTAGTGTGAAAAAGGGTATGTGAAAAGTGTGTGAAAAGAGCATGCGACTGAAGACTGATAGACTGTGGTTCAAAGATGAGTTCTCCCATTTGGAAAATAAGTGACTTTGGGGAAATTATTTCAAGCCTCATATTCCTCATTTTTAAAAAAGGAATAATAATGCTCATCTTGAATACCTTGAAAAGTTATTGAAGAAATATATAGTATATGATATGTGCTGTATCATATTTAATACAATATATTTTAAATGAATGATATTTTGCTGAACACACAGCAGGTACTCCCAACATGTTTAACTTCTTTCCTTCCACTTGCTTCCAGCCTAGCATCTAAAAGCTAGAAGCTGTTTCTTTGCCTGAGCTAGAACCTCTGTTTCTTTTCACTGCCATAGGCTACTTTGCTCACCTGGTTACTCCTGGGGAATGAATCAGTTCTACTCCCCAGAAGCACATCTTAAGCAAAAGCTGAGGGCAGGTGGTATATAATTATCTCAGCTCCTTCATCCTTGGAGGAGATTGACTCTGAGGTGCTTGTCCTATACTGGTTATCAGAGATCCTCAACAGGATTAAGCTCCAGTTACCCACAATGTAACCCAGATACCCTTTGTTGGCTGCTTTCCCTTCCCTACTCTTCTGCTGGTCTGTCCTGGGATCATCTACCTGATGAACTACTTGTACTTGAATCCTTATCTCAATGTCAGCTTTTGGAGGAAGCCAAACCAAACAGAGCCTGATCTTAGTTTGCAGCAATGATGAATGCCATAAGCAAACAGAATTTCTTTAAGCTTGAAACCAGCTAAAAACTTAGCATTAATTCCATCTGGTGCAAATGTAGTGGTAATAAAGTAAAGATTAAATATTTTAATTATGTCTAATTTAAACTAAAGAGTAGTTGACTTTTACAGGTCAGAAGCATTTAAAACTGACACACAAGAACAGCATCTTTGTGCCATCTGGGACATTATATTTTGCCTTTTGATATATATACATAAAATTATTTTTTTCTAATTATCACATACCATATACCAGAGTTTTAGGAAGTGCTAATGATATAGTGTAAGTGAAAACCTTGTAAGATATGAAATATTACCAACATAGCAGTAAAGATACATTCAAAAAAGATGGTACAAAGTTAATTTGCAGATAATAAAACAAACACTAAAACAAATATAATAATTTATAAAAATGTCATGTTTGTTATATATATTATTACTGCTATTTCTATTTTACATTCACAGGCATAAATCAGTAAGAACCTCAAAACTCAAATGTTTTGCTGTTCCATGTATGAACCAATGGGGTAGTGATGAAGGGAAAGTATGTATTACATTGCCCATGGTTAAAAGAGAATACCCTATCTAAGAATTCACTTTTCCGCCCTTGCAATTTATGCATGTGAGGGACACTTCTTCAGAAAATAAATATTTAAGGAATGATATAACCAGAGGAAAACATATCAGGCAATACCATCAAGAGAAAGATAATTTGTAAAAGAAAATTATTATATTGAGAATATTAAGAACTAAATTCAAGGCAAGCTGGAATAGTGGAGGACACTCTTATAGAAATGTTGGTGCTCACTTAGATGTTTGTGTATCGAATTCAGAGTTTCTTGAAGGGCCTATGTAGTTTGGATAAAGCCTGAAACATTCAACCTAAAATCAAGGTGTTGGCTGGAGATGTAATTTCACTGGAGGGTCAGAGTCCTCTTCCAAGCTTTCTGGCTATTGGCCAATTTCAGTTCCTTGCAGTAGATGGACTAAGATCTCATCCTTTTGTTTTGTGGTGATTTTTTTTCTGGCTTTCTGCCAGTGGTTACTCTCAGTAGTTAGGGGCTACCCTTGTTTTCCTGCTACATGGCCTTTAAAACATGGCAGTTTGCATCTTCAAAACCAGTAGGAAAATCTCTCTCTTGTGTTGGCTAATGTGAAGTCTTATATAACATAATGTAATCATGGAGTGATTTTCCTGTCATAGTTAAAGTCTTATCCACATTCAAAGGAAGGATGCTTTTACAGGGCATGTACACCAGGGGACAGGAAAGTTGGGGCCATCTGAGAATTCTACTGTAGTCACATAAAAAGCAACATCCGAAGCATTTAAATGCCTAGTGGGGTATCTTTTGGTAGAGATTCTGACTGAGCTTAAATTTTAAATTTTTATTCAGTACTACAATAATAAAATATGAGTATCTAGAGTGCAATGTTTATATATTAGATTTCTTGAATTGTAGACTTCCTTTAAAATCCTTCAAGGCAGAGTGAAGTATTAAACCTAGTTAACCTTTAACATGAGTAGTGCATAAATGGGAAGATCTAACAATGAAATAGAAAGAAAATAGAAACATCAATCACGTTTTATTATTGTTAGTGCATCCTGCTTATTATATTATCTTACTCTCTTGCTCTGTTTTCCACAAAGTGAACCAAAGTATTCCAAAGACAAATTATTTTCATTCAATTCAGTAAGTAATTATTGGGCATATACTCTTTTTTTCTAGAATTGTTTCCATAGGTGTTGAAAATATATCCTTAGCATGGTTTTGGGATAGCAAGTTTTAAAAAATAAAAGATGAAACAATATAATAAATGTTGCTTATATGTCTAGATTTTGCAGAGATAATAACTAATACTTAGACGTTACTTAGGGCAACTACTGTGTTTAGAGTTTACATGAATTACCTTATTCAACCTCTGAAATAGCCCAGGAAATAGGAAATAATCTTTATTCCTTTTTTTAGATGAGGAAACTAAGATTTTGACAAAGCCTCACAGTAAATCTGTTCCGATGGGTTGTGGCAGAAAGTCTCAAATCTAGGTCTATCATTTTTCAAAATCCGCTATTTTAGTGCTGTCCTGCTCTTATATATACACAAATGATGTCATACTTACAACTCAATGCAGATAAGCTCTGTAGGTAAGAGTAGTTACAAAGTGCTACATGAAGAAAATAAAGAATGTACTAAGACATTAAAGAGGGTAGTCTTTTTCTGGGCAAAGTGGAATGGAAAGGATAGTCCTAGTGATGTCATCAGCACATACCAGGTCAGAATGAGATGACTGCTGAGCACAGATTAGAAAATATTAGATTGTTACAGATTGTTACAGTTATATTAAAGTGAAAGGGGAAAGAGTTGATGCTTCACAGATTATGTTGAGGGCAGGATGGGAATATTGAATGTGAGAGTGTCTTCCACATCCTGTTTTTAATAACAGAATTTTAGAGCATGAAAACTGTAAAAGACCATAGATATCACCTAGACACGTAATGAAAGTTAAGAATACACAGCTAAAAGCTACCTGCTTCTTACCCTCTTCTACACAAACCACTAAGTTAACAGGCTATAGATGAAGCCTGAAATCAAATAAAACAGAAAAAGGACCTGTTTGGGAACAAAAGTCTCTGCTCGGCAGCTCCATTATAAATGAAATTCCATCTATGAATTTCTTGTTCTAATTTCAGCATGGTGTGACATAATAGTAAGAGAGAACTTTTTGAAAAGTAAATCACATTGCTAAAGGTCTAATTTTTGTTGCTAAAAATTTTTATTGTTATTGTAATATAAATTTTCCTGGGATATTTTTATAGAATGGGGGAGAAAACCTAAGAGTATGTGTTTATTTCCTTATAATTTATCCTTCTGGATAGCTGTTAACAGATTTCTCAGATTAACTGCACTTCAAATATCTAAAGTAATCCCCTAGAGGGCCCAAAGCTCCAAAATTACTAAGTGATGGGTGTTTTAGGGCAGTACAGTCAAGTAAAAGAAAATTGACAATGAGCTTGGGATCCAGAGAGACCTTTGTTACTAAATAGCTCAGGAAAATTGGGTGAATTCTGTAAATTTGTTGGCCTTGGTTTCTTCATCTAGGTAGTGAAGCAATTGGCATAAGTGATAGAGTCCCTTCAAATTGTGAACTTTCATAGAAAATATTGTCCTGAGGCACTCAACAGGACAAGTATTTTATAAATTCAAAACTAAATCTAGGGAAATCGCAACCTATATAATAAAGCTGAATCAAATACATGTGTAAACCATTTAAACATACCCATATTATATATAAATATAATGTAAATATATAAGAATTAAAATATAAATATATATTTTTGCAAAATATTTCTTTAAGGATGAAAGAAACGAAATCCTGTGGCAAGACAGAGCCAGCAGAGGGCGTTTAGCTCCTGAGCCCTTGCTGAAGAAGGATTGGTACAGGTCCCAATAACACCGAAGAGTGAACTAACTAGCTTTGAAACTTGCACAGCTTGAACAACGTGCGAGCAGCTGCTTACACTACTAATCTGAGCAAAAATTTGCTTGCAGTTTTTCAAAGGGGTAAAGATAAAATCGTATTTTTAAAGAAGTAACTATACAATGTTAGGATTGTAAGCATGATGCGACATTTAAAGGAATGTATAGACACAATCTTTCATTGAGTGAAATAAAGCATTAAATAAATTCAAAATATTTTATAAGATCTTTCTCACAACAGTCCTTGAAAATTGTTTAAATGTTTTAATTATAGATATTTACAGCATTATAAAATGCCCTTAGACATACTTCCCAAAATGAAAAAGCTAGAACAAACCATATACATAGGTAAAATCATGAAAATCCTTACCATCTGTGAAAGAAATATTAAGGTTAAAAGGAATTAAGATTGGAAGTGGCTATCATCCTTCATATGTTGAGGATTATTCCTAAACTCATATGAGTATATCAATTTGGAGAGAAATCAATCCTATTTCTATAAAGTATGCATAAAAGCAGATAAACCACCTAGTTACATCAGAGAACCATTTTATGAAGACATAATTAAATAGAAAAATGATTATAAAATGATTAATCTGATGCTTTTGGAAAGTATAACTGGATGTTACAATTTTCAGTCCAGACACCAAGATGCAATAGGTATTAAATATAAAATCAGACTTCTCTATGGCAAAATTTGCAATGACAATTTGGGAATTAGTGACTCTTAGACCCTTCAGCCAGTATAAAGAATGAAAGAAGCTGTATTCATTTCCCAGGTCTGCCGTAGCAAACTATCACAAACTGGATGGTTTAAAACAATGGAAACTTATTGTCTCACAATTTTTGAGGCTACAAGTCTGAAATCAAGCTCTCAGAAGGGCACAAAACTTGTAAGGGAGAATCATTCCTTGCTTCTTCTAGCTTCTGGTGTTTGCCAGCAATCTCATGGCTTATAAATGTGTCGCTCCAATTCCTACCTTTGTTGTCACAGGGCCCTTTCTCTCCATATGTGTCTGTCTTATTATAAAGACACCAGTCATTTTGGATTAAGGACCAGCCCTACTCCAGTTTCACCTCAGAGTAACTTAACTAATCACATCTGTAATGATGCTATTTCCAAACAGGTTCACATTCTGAGGTACTAGGGCTTAGGACTTTAAGAAAATCTTCTGTGGGCACACAATTCAACCCATGACAGGAGATGTCAGAAGGTGGAGAATATTGTAAAGTTTTCTAAAGTTGCCCTCCCTCTAGAGGGAAAGGACTGAGATTCTAGCTTCCAGTGACAAAGCTACTGAGAAGAGACTCAAGGCAGGGCAGCTTCATGGGTGTGCAACCTATGCAGTTGAACTGGGGCCTATACTTTTGAAAGTCTTAATAATTTTTGAACAATATGTCCTACATTTTCATTTTGCACTGGGCCCTGCAAATTATGTAAGACACCACTTTGAGAGCTTGTTCTGTGCCTCTTACCCTTGAGGAGTTTGGCAGACTGTGACTTGACTCACGCATGGTAAAGCTGGCCCGTGACAACTAAATCGAAGTGACCGCACTGCCTGGGTCAGCTTGCCTTTCTGAGTTGATCAAGTCACAAAAAGTGGCCCACTTATAAAATACGTATTTTCCTCTTAGTTAGCACTTCAATGAGAGGAGCTTAGTGATGGGAATCACTGAAGAACCAAAACACTCAGGAGAGGGAGCTTTAAATCTCTGCCTGGCCAGAGAACAGGAAAGAGTTTTAAAGACCCAGTTCAGGTAGGACCTCTCTTGTATTTTACCACCCTGAAAGAATCAAAAACTAATTAGCAGCCTGGGATAATTTGGGAGTGGGCAAGGAAAGTGAGAAAGAAAAAAAAAAAAAAACTTAAGACAGTGAAATAGAAAGTCAGAACTGCTCTATCCCATTGTAAACTTCCAACCTAAAGCAGCCCACAGTAGAAAAGAGATTTGCTATTACATGTCATTTGGAGTTTCAACTGATAATATTAAACAGACCATTCTAATTTCTGAATTGAATCTTCAGGAGACCTAGACAAGTAAGCAGAAAAATCATATACCTTATAGTTTCTTCAAGGAGTAGAAAGAGATGCATTATCTCTTTCAATACATTTTAAAGGGTTTCTAGGTATTATGAGCTGAATTATGTCCCTCCTCATCCCCTCCCAAATTATGTACATTGAAGTCCTAATTTCAATGACTCAGAATATGACTATACTTGGAGATAGTGTCTTTAAGATGTAATTAAAGTAGAATGAGATAAAATGGGCCCTAATCTAATAGGATGATTGTCTCTATAAAAAATTATCATGACACAGAAAGCACAGAGGGAAGACCTTGTGAAGACACAGAGAAAAAATGGCCATCTATACGCCAAGGAAGGAGATCCATAGAAAAACCAATCCTGTTAATACCTTAATCTTGTACTTTAGCCTCCAATACTCTGAGGAAAGAAATGTCTGTTGTTTATGCCAACTAATCTGTAGTACTTTGTTATGGCAGCCCTAGCAGACTAATACAACAGGAGATAATAAAAACTGAGTTGTTATAGTGATCAAAGTAGTTTCGGAAGGCATAATAATTAACAGGGCCCACAAAGTGGAACAAAGGACCTATTACTTCTTCTAAGATAAGATAGTAGAACTTAAAATAATTCAGTAAAAATGGTGTCTTTAGTGGTCATAGAGCTAGCTATAAAGAAAGATATGTAATGCTAGATAGTTCATAATTTTATGTGTTTAAACAAATATGATTAGGTAGAAAACATTTTCAGAGCACCATAAACTATTGCATCCATATAGTTCACAAAATACTTATGTTTTGCAATAATGTAAGTTGGTATAAATTTACAGAGATAGAAACATAACTGCAATGTAACAAAGGGGCAAATTTATGTAATATAATATATATGAATCATATCACATGTGGTTTTTAACACAGATAGTGCTCAATTAATGTTCTTTTTCCTCTTTCATAGTGGATGGAAGGACACAGATATTATTTCACTCTGCTTCTAGTCACTTTAGCTTAAAGTGATTGAACATCGATTTAATCAATAGTCATTAGGGTGAATCTGGCATTGGAACAACTGAAAATAAATGCTAAATCTAGTATTCGTGTAATAATTCTGATTTACTAAGAATAAGTAGTAGTAACCACTGATAAAGCAATTTGGTAACTAAAAGGGAGAAATAATTTCCAATTTTTGTAAAAGAACGTATAATCGGACTTCACTAATGAAGGAATCAATCTCATAAAGCCATCAACATATGTTATAGTTTAAGTTAATGTGTTTCATTGTGTTCAGGTTTGAAATATTTTATTTTACCTTACAACTAGGAATAAAGCTTTTAACTACAGCAGGAGAAGAGACTGGGCGGATATTCTACTAACAATTACACATCCCAACTGAGAGAATCTATTTGGGATATTGACACAGGCAACAGGCATTAGCGATAGGGAGCAGCTGCTTCCTAGGGAAACTAAAAAGAAATGTGAGGCTGTCTTCAAAGTTACAGGGAACTCAGAAGTGACTCTAGAGGTCGACAATATATGGAGGTGGTACTGTGCTGAAAGTGTCAGGGAGGTCTGTCATCAGGCATTGAAGACCCACCTCAGGACTGTGTGGGGTGGCTAAGGGGTAGGCACACACTAGCAAGAGTGGGGTGTGCTGGGTTCCTGTCCTAAAATTCTTTGGCTACGGGATTTATTATCAAGGTAGGAATCCATAGAGAAGGCCACAACCTAGGATTAGCTCCAAGACTGGGATAATAACACAAAATATCAGTTACTGAATGCATCTGTGTACCTGGATATCTACAAAGTATTTTGTATACAAGTTTACAGTTTATCCCAAAATGAATTCCATGAAAAAGAAGATAGATATAAAAGATAAATAATTGAGATCAAACTTAATAACTAGATAAAATCAAGAAAGACATACATATACTGACATGAATCTTTTATTATTATATAGAATAAAAAAAATCCTAGAAACACTCAAGCATAAAAATGAGATTCTCAGGTAAACAAAACAAAGTAATCCTGATTTTACATTAATGTCAGAAAATAACGAAAGCATTGTCTACGGATATTTTTCAAAAAATAAATCTGTGAGCTAGTCATTTTAATATCAATTAAATTTTTTCAAGTGCAAAGGTAAAAGAAAGATAATTGCAGATATAATATACATGTGTGTATATATATGTATGTGTACCTAAAATTATTCTACAAATATAAATTCCTTGAATGTAAATTACTTAAGATACCTACTAACTGACTAAAAAAAGGAATTAAAATTAGAAATTGAGGAACAAAGAACATGATAAACTGCTCTCTAAACTTTCAACAGGTAAAATTTCCAAACTATCATAAGAAACTCGAGGAGAATTAATGCTAAAGCAATGATCATATTCATCATACAAAATTAATGGCAAATGTGGATGATTTGGTGTCTCAATTTACATTGGCATCTGTACTTTCATAGTGGAAAATTATTCTTCACATTGAAATAATCATATAATGGGCAAAATAAATTTCTCTAGAAATTTTTTTTCTTGGATTAAGGTTTACTACCAGATTCAGTTATTTAATTAAATATATTTCTATACTAGTCTCTCCTTATCCACTGTGGATATCTTGCAAGACCCCCAGTGGATGCTTGAAACTATGGATTGTACTCAAGCATATATATTCTGTTTTCTTCCTATTCATATATATGCCTATGATAAAGTTTATGAACTAGGCACAATAAGAG
Organism: Pteropus vampyrus; assembly: GCF_000151845.1. Classification (NCBI taxonomy): domain Eukaryota; kingdom Metazoa; phylum Chordata; class Mammalia; order Chiroptera; family Pteropodidae; genus Pteropus; species Pteropus vampyrus. The sequence continues at coordinate 31,348,274 of NW_011888783.1, read as the reverse complement.
ATTAACATCAATACCTAATAAAATAGAACAATTATAACAATAAAATAAGGGTTACTTAAACAGTAGCATAGCAATACAGTGACAGAGGATTTGATAACTAAGAGGGCTACTAAGTGCTGAAGGAGCGTGCACAGCATAGATAAGCTGGACAAAGCCGTAATTCACATCCCGGGCAGGACACAGTGGGGAAACTCGTGTTTTCATCATGCTACTCAGAAGGCATGCAATTTGGAATTTATGAATTGTTTTTTTCTGGAATTTTCTATTTAGTATTTTCTGACTGCAGTTGACCGCAGGTAACTAAAACCGCAGAAAGCAAATAAGGGGGAACTACTGTAATTCTATTAAAAAAATACTAACCATGTTTGGGAAGAATACAAAATACTTATCTTTGATTGATGTTTCTTTTATTCTTATTTTGGTTACTTGTACTTTCCATTAAAAGTATGAGCATTAAAAAATATTAAAAATAGAAATTTTTTTCTGAATTTCATCCCATGAAGTCTATAATATATTTTATATAGTTGTTATAGAAACTTCATATATTTTTCAATTTTTATATTGTTGAGCAGAATGTATTACCTTTGTGAAGGTTTTCATTTTAAGATGTTGACTTAAGAGGTACTTGGATTCCATCACTGACTCCATCTTCCTCTTATGACTGCCTGTGATTTTCAGAAAAACCCTGAGTAGCAGTGCTGTAACAGCAAAACTTTCAAGACTAACTTGCTCAGCTTGAAGACTAGGGCTTCAGAGTTTATAAGTGATTTGTAGAGTGGACTTCCTCCATTTTCATCAGACTACTTTGGAAGACCCCAAGATCACGGTCTTCCTCATTACACTCCCTCTTGACATCGCAAGGAAAAAATAGTAGTTACCATAGCTAATGGAAGAAAACAACTTTTATAATTATGTACTTAATAACTCTCATGAAACTTTAATAATCAATGTTATAAATAAATTATTCATACCAAGAACAAAGTACTAAAGGTTATATAGTACCAGTTTGAATTATCTAACGGTGAGTCTACAATCCACCTTGACATTTCTTGGATGTTTTGAGAAGAATTATAGTCAAGTCCAGCCAAAACCATATGAGAAAATAAGCATAGAGCCTGCCTTTAATGAGATCTCTAGAGAAGATAATTCTACACCCTTTATAACCCCACTGACAATATTAAAGGAAATTTATGGAAAGAAAAATTTTAACTTCTTTATGAAAAATATCTGTTTCTAAAATGGGAAACTGGTCTCCTGGTGGTGGGAACAAGGATGGCCCTTTATTGAGCTTCATGCCATTTATAAACTTTATTTTATTGAACCTGTTGTGAACTTTATAAGGCAAGTATAGCGCAGGAAATACAGGGCCAGCAAATAACAACATTTCATAATTTAGTTTGTTAAATTGAGGCTTCACAAAAAACTTATAAAACAGATAATAGTGTCCCTGTTTTGTAGTTGAGGAAAAAGACTCAGAGAGATGAATTAGCTTTCTCAAGATCACACCGCAGAGATCACTTGAAAACAAAAGTTTATCTGATATGAAAGCTTCCACAAATCAATCCTCTATACAGTCATTTCTGTTTGTTTGTTTTTAAGATATTATTTTATTAGCTGAATTTTATATTTTCAGGTATTTTCTTATACCGCTGACAAAGAAATCCGAACCGATGACTTGTGCTTGGATGTTTCTAGACTCAATGGACCTGTAATTATGTTAAAATGTCACCATATGAGAGGAAATCAGTTATGGGAATATGATGCTGAGGTATAGTATTTTCTTTAATTTACTTAATTTTTAATGCTTAAACTCAGTTATATATTTCAAATACATTTAAATCCTAAGTTATATGTTTCCGAATTGGAAGAACTGCATTTTCAAGCATGCATGCTCATATCTAATAACATTAGGATGCATATCATATAAATGGAATTTGCAAAACTAGTTCATAAGTATAAAATATAAGCAAGACGAAGTCATTTTTATGTGCTTAACATGTGTTATCACATATATATGCTCTACATAAATTAGGCAAGGAGCCAGTTATGCTTATCTGAGAGGTATGTATGCAGATGTGCATAAAGGACAATATCAACAATATTATCATATTTTCAAATTTTAAATATTGTACTGTTGTAATCTGTGATATTTATGCTTCTCAACTTAAAGGTAAAAAAGAAAAAAGCTGACAAGATTAGCACAAACGCTTTTTATAATAGTAAATACTTTGAAAAATTCAATAATCTAATTAGGTACCTAATCAGCTAAGCAGCATCTTTTCAATATAGCACATCTTTGTGAGAGAAGAGAGAGAGAAAACAAAATTACTGTTGGGAAATTACAACCAGACAGTGTGTAAAAACCAGATCAACCATCAGATGGAGCTAATAAAAAAGAAATATTGTGTCCTGTGTGTAAGAAAGCTGCCTTGGAATAGCTTAATTTCTTTCAGTTTTCTTTGCTTAACAAAATGAATTGGTCTTCTGTGTTACATTTTCCACACTATTAAATGGTAGGTGACTTATTTAAGATAGGAAGTAAACTTTATTCTTACAAGATAAATAATACAATAGAGGTAAACAAATTATACAAATGCAGTGTTCTATGAAAGTTTAAAATATTCAGCAAGAGTAACATTTAAAAACCAATCTAGTTTTTGGTATTATTGATATTTTAACAAGGTCTTCATTTTTAAAAATTTTTTAATGTCATTTTCATTTGTTGATGTTGTAGTTTCTTAAGGGTATTATCAGGAAAACTTCTTATGTGATATGAAACAGGTTACATAAGGTTAAATTTTGGCCCTAAAATTTATACACTATTACCAAACTCTTTGGCTAAAATTTATTCTTCTTCTGGGACATAATTAAAGACAAACACCATGAATCTTTCTTGTGTTGCACCAATAGGTCCCATTGAGACTCTTGTCTTCTCAATACTTTATTTACTTTCTTTATCTAATCACCATTTTTTTTCTCTTCAACTATCATTATCACACTTATATTAAGACTTTAGAAGATATTTCCTCCAATAATACACATGGGTAAACCTGTACCCTAAGCTCCTTACCTCTTCTATGAGGAAAAGTACAGATAAATGCACAAAAGAAGAAATCCTGAAAGTATTATTTTTAAATAAAACTTTATTGTTCTTGTTGCCCTTTAGTTTTTACCAAGAACCCAAGACTTTATTGGGTTTGTGCTAAAAACAAAGAAATCTAGCATATATTTATAAGAAAAGGGGAATGAGTGTACATATTTTTTAATAAGATGAAGCAGTATTGAGTTTCAGAATACCACTTTTAATCTTTTACTTTTCTGTAATTTTTCAGTAGATAATGGCTTTTAGAGTCATGACTCAGATTACTATATTTCTGAAATAACTACTGATAATTACACATATGTTTTTGTTTGTATTTTTATCAATCAGTACCAAAAATATTGAATACTAAGGGATTTTGAAAGAAAATTTTAAAAAACAGTAGCTTCACCTAAGATAAAGAAATGGATTTTATAAATTTACTATTTTGGATGTCTTGAAGTTGTATTGAAGTATTTTTAGGGCACTGTAATATTTCGTGTCATGTAAACTTTGTTTCTAAAACATACGAAAAAGCTTATAATACATCATAAATATTATGAAATGTTTATTTTTAAAGTAGTCAATCATCTTAAAAATTACATAAATAGTTTAATATCCTATATGTTTATGTTTTCAAAATTAAATTGTGATGTTAAACTTGTCTAAATTTAAAATTTTAAATCATAGTGTATTTTTTTGCCAATTTAAAAACAATGTATAAATCATAATGTAGAGAAGTCATGAGAGAATAGAATAATTGTAAGAATGATATATTACCTTTCCAGAGATTTCAGCTTTGAAATAAAGAATTGATTTTATTTGTGAAGAAGTCATAAAAAAGAGATGACTTTTTTAATAAAATTGAAATATAATATTTATTTTTTATGATTAACTTTTCTTTAAGTGTTAGGTTTAGGATTACTTTATTGTACAGAATAATCCCAATCATTGCTACCCAAAGTGTGATTCTAGGACTAGAAACATTATCTGGGAACTTCTAGAATTCAGGACTCTGAGATACCACCCTGGACAGTAAACAAAGATCTACTTATATTCCTCGGTCTTTTTTGTACACTGTTGAAAATATTGCAAAGTTAGGAAAAGGCATAAATACACTTTGGAAAATGATAAGGCCTCCAAGAGAGATGGGGGGTGGGGGGGAGAAAAGGACCAGAGGGGTGAGGGATCTGAGATGGGGAAAGAGGAGTAACTGCCAAGCAGCTCTAGTCTTCTCATATTCCAACCCGGTGGACAGTAGACAAGTGCAACTTGCTACTTCTTTAATTTGTTCTTTATCTGTTGTGATCAAAGGTAAAATTACTCTTCTTTGAGAAACTTCTGAGGTGGTGCAGTTTCAAAGCAGAATAAAACTTGGCGGAGTTCACAGAATTACAGAGCTTATACTTACTTTAAAGTTTTCTTTCAGCCTTTATCAGGAGGACTCCAGAGCACAAAGATCACACTGCCAGCGGCAGAGGCAGGATTTAGGTACTAATAAAGTATTCAAAGAAAGCTAGTTATTAGTACAATTGTGAATCTCACAGTGTGAACAGCTGAGATATTCTATCACCTTATCTGCTGTAGTCCTTTCAATCTTAGAAAAGCAAGTCATAAATAGGAATAGAATTGTTAGAATATCCAGAATAAAATTGAAATCGTATCATAAAGTCTCAAAATATGGAGTCTATCTATCTGGTTTACTTCTTAGGTGAGTGGGGGAAAATAGGAGGGAATAAAGTTCCTTGAGGATAATTTTATCTGTTTTTTCATGAGATTCTATAAGACAATATTATTCTTTTTTGTGTCCTTCACATTAGTAAACATAAGCTTATAGTATTTAAATGTCTTCTCTAAATTTGCACACTCTAGATTGCTGGCACTCAATCCAATAATCTTTTCACTGTAGTATGTTGCCTCTGGAGTTTGTTGAAAAACTAGAAACAATTAGATGCTTTCAGTGATGATGATCTGATAAGCTAAATGTACAATATTAAAAATTAAAGGTATAATTAAAATACTATCATTTTTTGTGGTATCAAAATTTTATTCACATAGATTTCTCCTTTCCTTAATCATTGAAAAGATTTTCTGCAATAAATATTGTTTATTTAGACAAATAGGCTGTTATGAAACTACTTCATCAATATGATCTAATTGTCTACAAATTTTAGCTCTACATATTCATAATAAAATTAATTAATGTCTAATTGCTTCTATAGTTATTTGAATGAAACTAAACATATGTTGGTAATAAATGCATGCCTATGCTCAACTTTGGTTTGAAATATAGTGTCCCATATCTTTAGCTAAATATT
>NW_011888783.1:31329773-31342827 GCF_000151845.1 Pteropus vampyrus | reverse complement strand
GCAGAGGCAGGATTTAGGTACTAATAAAGTATTCAAAGAAAGCTAGTTATTAGTACAATTGTGAATCTCACAGTGTGAACAGCTGAGATATTCTATCACCTTATCTGCTGTAGTCCTTTCAATCTTAGAAAAGCAAGTCATAAATAGGAATAGAATTGTTAGAATATCCAGAATAAAATTGAAATCGTATCATAAAGTCTCAAAATATGGAGTCTATCTATCTGGTTTACTTCTTAGGTGAGTGGGGGAAAATAGGAGGGAATAAAGTTCCTTGAGGATAGTTTTATCTGTTTTTTCATGAGATTCTATAAGACAATATTATTCTTTTTTGTGTCCTTCACATTAGTAAACATAAGCTTATAGTATTTAAATGTCTTCTCTAAATTTGCACACTCTAGATTGCTGGCACTCAATCCAATAATCTTTTCACTGTAGTATGTTGCCTCTGGAGTTTGTTGAAAAACTAGAAACAATTAGATGCTTTCAGTGATGATGATCTGATAAGCTAAATGTACAATATTAAAAATTAAAGGTATAATTAAAATACTATCATTTTTTGTGGTATCAAAATTTTATTCACATAGATTTCTCCTTTCCTTAATCATTGAAAAGATTTTCTGCAATAAATATTGTTTATTTAGACAAATAGGCTGTCATGAAACTACTTCATCAATATGATCTAATTGTCTACAAATTTTAGCTCTACATATTCATAATAAAATTAATTAATGTCTAATTGCTTCTATAGTTATTTGAATGAAACTAAACATATGTTGGTAATAAATGCATGCCTATGCTCAACTTTGGTTTGAAATATAGTGTCCCATATCTTTAGCTAAATATTTCTTTTTTTTAATTTCATTTTTAAAGCAGCTTTATTTAGATATAGTTCACACACCATACAATTTACCTATCCAAGGTGTACAGTTCAGTGGATTTTTAGGATATTTACAAATACATGAAACTACCATCACAGGTGATTTTAGAATGTTTACATCATCTCAAAAAGAAACTCCATACTTTAGCTATCATACCCCTAGATCCTTATAATCTATAAAGTTTAGGAAGAACTGATTTGGTCTAATGCTGATCTGAACTCCAGACGATGATTAAGCTTAGATTAGAAGGGGTTGTGAAAAACCCTATTAATCTTTTCTATGTTCTTTGAATTTCTGCTCAAAGGACATCACAATTAGTCATGTGAACAAAAAAACACTTATGCTAGGTGGCTTCCTCCGTTTTGTTCTCTTTTTTTCTGAGATGAAGCTTTTAATATCATTGAGGTTGAAGCAAATAGGAAAAAGAGTGTTTGGTCACAATATACTTGACTAAATTAAATCAGAGCTGCTAAATGGTGTTTTTTAATGGGATGCTATTAGCATTTTGGGTAGGACAGCTCTCATTGGGTTGATCTATCCTGTATATCTCAAAATGTTTATCACCCATAGTTTCTTCACACTAATATCTAATCTGCCCCACAATTTTGTTCCAAACAATAAACCCCAAAATAAATATTTCTTAAGTAGCACAACCATAATTTGATTCAGCATTACCTTATACCTGGCCAAATGTATTTGATTTGGCGGCCACCAAACATCATTAACAAAACTGCGAAATCTCCACCTGGTCCAGAATCTCTTAAATAAATTACTTGAACATTTTGGTGCTATAAAACCCCACTGACCCAGAGTTAAAACAAAAAGGAAAAAAACATCCTACATTTCATCCCACTGAAACATTTTAAAAATTACTTTCATAAAGGCCTGTCGTCATCCATTATATTTTATTCAGGTTTTCTTATATTATATTTGAACATTGCAATTGTGTTCCAATCTATTTGAAATTTACATTTTCCTGCAATAAGTGCACATAATCACATTTCTTTTTGAATATCCAGGCAGCTACATACAGTGTGACGATCTAATTTTAGAACAGAACACTTATGCTCAACAAACACTATGCAACAAAGAAAAAAATGAGAGCAAAATATGATGCTAAAAATAAGTCTTGTTTTTCATGTGACTGAGCAAGTTGACTGAGAAAATACTTGTTATGAATTCAATATCCATCTGTATCAAATATTTAGGAGTCACAATATAAGGAATTTTTTTCAGTATGTAAAATATGTTGGATTGATATATACTGAAATCACAGAAACTTATATTTAGACTTTACTTAATACTTCTTTTATTTACCTTTATCAGAAAGCAGGTAAATGGGAATATAATTTCAAGGTAAGTGATCTATAACTGTCAACCCAGCCATTTTTCAGTGCAGCATTCCTAAAAAAAAAAAAAAAATTGCTTGATTTGCCTTTTGAAGGCTGCCTTTCCATATTCCCATTGACCCATAGCTGTGAATTCTTACGTAGAATCAATTAGTGAATAGTAATTTTAGTAGTTTAGTACTGAAATTTTTGTTCTTATTTGTTAAGCATTTACAGTTGTTTTTTAAAAATACTCGTTGTATTCTAACAAATGCACAGATCATTTTGTCAAGAAATCACACTTAACATTTGGAATAACAACTTTATTATATTAAATCATTATTATTCTGTACTTGATCAGTAACTCTATTGCCTTTGCTATTAAATTAAGTATCTGTAACAGTCTAAATTTATTATTTGTTCATCATTATGTATAATAACAATCACTAGGTTTCATTTTAAACTTTAGTATGGCATCTTTTAAACTGAGACCTGTAAGATTGGTTCTTTAGTCACCCATGCAATCACTTCTATTCGTTCATTAAAATATCGAATTTTTTACCTAGTGGTTTTAATACAAAGGTATAAAGGTTGTAATACAAAGATATAAAATTATAATTTTATAATTTTATTTTTGTTTCCCTAGACTGATTTCAGTTGGTTTTTGGTAATTGTATTTTTAAAAGGGTAGGTTTAGGGATACTCCATTGTACATCTTGTCTTAGTGGATACAAATATATTTAAAGCCAGAAATTATTGATTTTTTCTTATGCCTCTTAATATGATTAAAATTTAGTAAATCCCAAGAAATACTAATACTTTATACTTCAGAGAAGAACAATTAAGTGCTGCTATATTATAAACAAAAACCAATACTAGCTTAGGGTTCATATTACTCTGTTTTCTAGTCAATATTTAAAATAAAAGTATAGGGAAAGATATTTGACAGTATGCTGTATGTCAACTTGTATGTTACGTTGCCTTCAAAACTGAGTTAACATGACAGTCTTCTAAAATCGTGAGGCATTTACAGCAAATATGATAAAGGGCCTATATGCTCAATGAAAAGTATTTTTAAGAAAAAAATTGTACATCCAATATAAAAATATGCAAAGTCCTAAATAAATATCATAAGAAAAGTGTAGCCTATGTAAATGAAAAATCTTAATTTAAGTAACTATCAAAATAACATATAAAAAATAATTTTGTATGTGTCCTTTTATCCATTTCTTTATTCATCCTGTCAATCTGTGAAGAAATGTTTTTACAGCAACACACTGTATTGGTGTAGATGCAGTGAAGCTGGCACCCATACAGTATCCTGGCATATAATAAGCACAAGAAATAGCTGCAGATGCTATTATTACAAAATAATTATCATAGCTATTTTTAAAATTTTACTAATATATTAAAATGTTTATACTTTTGACCTTGTGACTTCATGTCTAAGAATTATTTCTAAATAAATGATTATAGATATGAAGAGAGATATTCAGAAATGTTTATCATAGCATTATTTACAGTAGCTCTAAATTAAAAAGATATTGCCCCCAAATGAAAAAGTGAAATGACTTTTGGCAGATCTACTTTGTAGAAATTATTTTCTATGTTTTTAGATTATTTTAATGATAAGAAAGTTGCCCACAATATAAAATGAAGGATAATTAGATTACCTTAATTGTATAAATTTACATAAGTGATAAAAATTAGTAGAAAACACATAAAATATTAATAACATATCTTTTCTGGATAGAATACTCAAAAAATAAACTACATACTCTTTTTTAAGCAAATAAAAACATTAAATGTTTTGGTGAAGTTTTTAAAAGGAAAAATAATTTTTATCTCAATGGAGTTGTTTGAGATTTCTAATTTTTCTTCTCTTTTATAGCTTTTTGGAAGTAACTGGAATGAAAGTTCTTTAAGTTTTTTTTATTGTCATTCATGTCAAATATTTTGGGGGAAATATTATAAATGTATTTTGAATGGAAATTTTTATATCGTATTTATGTTCTGGAGTTTCCTGAGTATAAATAAAATCAAGTTTTGTTTTTGTTTCAAAACAAGGAAAAGTTTATGTTTTTTTTTAACACCTGAAATTCATAATCACTAACACTGGGATCTCTGATGTTAACACAAAACTTACCAAGAAAAGTTTATTGCAAATAAAAATCGCTGAGGGTAGAGGGTTATCAAACCTAGAAATTTTAAATAGTATAAATAGGAAATTCAAGTTAGGCTTTATAAAACCACCCTAAATTAGTCTCTTTAACAAATCAAACTGTATACTGAAAATAATGTTATTTTACAAATTAAATTTATTGCATATGATAATGTTACCTGTCCTATCTTTACAAATTTTTATCTACATTTTACAGTAGAAAGTTAGTTCTTGAAATGGAAAACCCAATGATTTGTGTTCATTAAGCTGCCTAAGAGATGTAGTTTATCAAAATTTATTTTCTGTGTTGGCCTTTCACTAAGTGGTTTAATCAACAAACTTACAGGATATGCCTCTTGTGTGCAAGCACTGGTCTTGATGATGTAGGTAGTCATGGTCCCTGGCTTTCCTGGAGCTTATGATTCTTCTGAGAAAATAGATGGAAAACAAGAAACAGACAAATAATTACAAAATATGTTTGGAGAATTAAGTCAAATAAAGAACCCAAATGGCATTGATCTTTTACTTTATCCTTCCTTCATTAACTTTCTAAATGGCATTTAGATGGATGTGGCAACACATATGTGGAACATTTTTAACACCACCAGGTTAGCCCCGTGAAAACATAGTGGAGACAATTTGAGTACAGAGTAAGGCAATGCCTTAAAGCTAAATTATCCACTAGATTTTCTCCTGGCATTCACCCAAGTTTAGGGCAAAGGAATGAGGAGGCCAAAGATCATAAGTGAAAACTCTGGACTAGTCAATGGTTTCGAATATCCATTCACAAACTAACTCATGTAGCACTAAAAGCATTTCATTACTAGAATGAACACTGAGAACATAACCTTTTCTACCCCGATTTTTTTATCATTTGATCTCCATAGTCTCAGTCTTATCTTCATTTACTCCTGCTGAACACAGTTGATATTAAAGCCATCTAAAAGGATGTGGCTCATAACTACATCTTTGCAATTATTGTGATGTGTGCCTTCCATTCTTATCCGGTAGAAATTGTATGTTGTTAAGAATGATTGATTTATTACTGCCTTTGTACTTGATTTTGTCATTATTCATTATTTTCTTTGTCAAACAGACCTACACTCTTCTTCACATAACCACCCAGTCCTGTCTCACAGTAAGCAAAGTAGCTGATGGCTTCCAACAGCCCACTGTGGAAATATGTAACGATAGCCCTTTGCAAAAATGGCTACTAAGAAACTATACAAGAATGGAAGTTTTTAGAAATATTTTTGAGAATCCTACTGATTACGTTCTCTAATAATTTTTGGAGGTTTGTGTTACAGATTTTATCAATATTAGTTTAGTATTTTTGTTATGCTTTATTATTGAAATCTAGAAACTTTTTAAAAATGTAAACGTATGAGCTATTTTATGTATTTATTTTTCTCTTCTTAGTTGCTCATTAATTTGGAGTATACATATGTTAAGTAATGTTTAGTCTATAATTAATAGGCATTGTCCAGTTTTTTCTTGATTCCAAATATGTATACATAAATATAATTGATGAAAAATAACATTAGCTCTTTTTTAGACTAAGTATAGCCATATTATATGACAATAGATTTTTGCATTAGAGCTGAAAAAAATCAACAAGAAAATTAACATAGCCAGAAATGGATTTTGGTGGGGGGGACATTGAAATAATTTAATTTTGTTAATTTTAATTTATTTACTTTGGTTGTGTGAAGATTTAGCATATTTTTCTGGAATTTATTATTTTAAGCTGAAACTTTAAGCAAATGCATTATCGAAGACTAAGATGTATTTAGCAATGACTTTATGAAGTCATTTATTCTAAGCATTTCTTTTTGGTTGGTTAAATGATATAATTATAATAAAGGCTTTTTTAAAAGTGTACCTTTTATTTCTCACTTTGATTTGTAAAAATCTTCTCAGCAAGCAATAAAATGAATCATTATTCAGTTTGAGTTAAAAAAAAAAAAAACGGTATGGAATTCTTGTAAAGAATACAGTTACCAGCATGTCCTAATTCTCAACCTTAAGATTTTTGTTGTCCTGTAAATAAAGTATATTTCATTGTCCAATACCTTGCTGTGAGAACCCCATAAGTAGAGCTTTCAAGTAAATCAATGGAACATGTAAAACTCTGTGTCTTTGCAGTGAGAAAAGCCCACAGTTTAGGTTTCTATCAAGTATTTATAATTAAGTTTATTAAATGTAGGTACAGTTTATCAATCAGAGGTCATTTTCACCATAAGCAATCTTGCCTAGAAACATAGCTAACATTTTTATCCTTATCAGGTTGCCAAAGGATCATAGTTAGATAGCTGATTGAAGGTCAGCAAAAAGGAAAGGGCATTTTTAAGTATTCCTATGTATAACTAAGCATTTTCTGACAAAGAATCTGATTCCTCAGAATAATTTTGTAACTTGCCCAAGTTTTCAGAACCAGTAAGCGAGAGGGCAGAAATTCACACTTAACTGCTATTTAACCCTAAAATGTCTTCTGCTTTTACTGCATATTAAAAATGAGAGAGAATTTTAATTGGTTGGTTATCTTTATAGCTGTGGCTTTTGATATTAATGAATTCCTTCAAAGAAGATATTTATATACTTTTTAGAAGGAACAATACTTATTAATATTTAAAAAAATCTTATTTATATAGTTGACAACACATATTCAATTTGATCCTTAAAGTCATACACATTTTTTTAAGTATCTAATAGAAGCAAGCAAAAGTAAGTAGCTTTTTTGAAAAAGGGACCTCAAAGAAGGTCCTCAGGTATACACAAAGGACCTCAAGTATGTAACGAAAATGAAGACTATTTTGTTGATTTTTAACTAGAACTTTCTAGAAAGAAATTGTTTTTATTTTGTTTTGAAATTTTTTTCAAGTTTACTCTTGGTTCATAAGCCAACACCATCATTTTTGGCATCATAAGCATTTATCAACTACCTTCTTGCCTATCTTTGGCCATTTCCTTTTTTCTCCATTTTTCAGTATAAATAGCTTGATTCCATGTATTCAAAGAGCAACAACAAAGGCCTCAATCTTCAAATCTCCTTCACCTCTAACAGCCTTGTTCTTTTAATTTCCTGCTCATTGTCTATTAAGCATCCTCCATCACAAGCCTATTTTCCATTCCATCTTTTCTCAGGATGCTGCAGTCCAGGGTGTTTGCAGTTCTCATCTAAACAAATTACAATTGTCTAGGTAGTGTTTCTCCATGATTTTTTATGCACTCCCCCTGCATTTTTTTCATCCAATTTTCAACTGTAATATCAAGAGCAAAAAAAAAAAAATGGTCTACCTTTAATTTTGGTAATTTGCAATAAAAGTATATGGCGTGCTTTTTTTTTCAAAATAAACCTGTAAATTGTCTCCACTCAAACGCTTCTCTTCTGGTTGGAAAGTTGTTCATATAGTATGGTTCTTGGTGTTGTCCATGAAACTGAGCAAAAATGTACATAATTAGTTTGTATAAATTAGTATAAAGAATGTGGACTTAAAATATATATCTAAAAATTTTTTAAAATGACTTCAAAATGTAAATATGAACTCAAAAGAGATGACATGTAATGACTGGCTAACAAGGTACAATTTTTGGAATTACATTTTAGCATTTGAGTACTAGCAGGATGCTTATTAATGAATATAGGTATTATGAAGAAAATAAATATAGATGTCATATTAAAAATATATGACCATCACATCCATGGCTTTATTTGATATTGATTTTTTTTAATTTCAAAAATGCAAACCAAAATATGGTGAGCACACTATCAAGTAGGACAGATCTTTGCTATGATAATCTCTCTTCTACAATGAATTTCTCAGTCACAGATACTATGGCTTTTTTAGTGTTTTGAAATGGCAACATCTCTAGCAGTTTTGTTCATGTGGGTCACAGCTGTGACATCTCTTTGAATGTTTACCGAATGGTTAATGAATAACACATGCCTAAGGAAACTAAGTTATTGTGAAAGCTCATTAATATTTACAGCCCTCGAATGAACTCAGAGTTCACAAATGATTTTTTTGCAAAGGAGCCCGAATTTCTGGAAATGCATGATAAATGATGGCCAATTTCTTTAACCATCTGCAAATAAAGGTGTATTAGATAATGATGAAACCATAACAGTGAAAGCTGTATAATAATTAATTCAGAGCCACCTGTGCACAGTTTCTTTTACAAACATATCACAGTGTTTATACTAAAAAAAAATCATAAAGATTTATTTTAAAGAGTAGATTTAAGCCAATATGCTGGTAAAGTTAAAGACAAAATATGTTGCACTGATTATTGGTTATCTTTTACAGAGACTTACCTTGAGACATGTTAACAGTAACCAATGTCTTGATGAACCTTCTGAAGAAGACAAAATGGTGCCTACCATGCAGGACTGTAGTGGAAACAGATCCCAACAGTGGCTGCTAAGGAATATGACTTTGGGGGCGTGAAGACTGTTTCCCCCAGCCATGAATGTGTCTACACTTTTGTTTTTGCATTATTTCAATTAAGGAAAAATATTAACTTTACTGAATTGAAATATTTAAAATCCTTTTAGTATTCTAAAACACAGTTCTTTATAATTCATTTTTAGGAATGTTGCTTATTTCCCTACTAAAATTTGTATCTGATCAAAAGCACATAAAAAATATAAATAACAGCAAACTGTTATTAAACATCAGGAAAACTTAAGAAACAGTTTCTTTGCTTTAAAAAACCTTTATTGCCCTCTTGTCATAGGATTAGTTAGGGGTTATTTTTATTTTTTATTGTCATGGTGACTGAGAGACAATGTAAATGCCTTATAAAATATCTTCATTGTGAAATAGTATCAATTATTTTATACTGGATCTTCATGGAAACATATTGAATTTCTATGCCAACAGCAAGGTCACACATTGAATTATTTCTGAGCAATGAATTCATTGAACAAAATGAGTTCTGAGTTTTGTATCCCCGCCCTAAAATTAAATTAGATATTGACTTCTCATAGAGTTCTTATAAAAAATACCACATTTAAACAAAACAAGCAAACAAAAAAGAGCAGATTTGAAAATTCAATTTAAAGTACATGTAATCAGAAGACACAAGCTAAGCCTTGAGGGTAGCAAGATGAAGCTAAATTGCACAATAGAATCATTTTAAAAGATACCCTGTTCAGGTTGCAATCACTTCTAACAGGCCGAGTGTGTAACAATAATATTGGTCCCAGAGTTGACTTCAGAAACTCAATCCTTAACCACTTGTCTTTGTCTTACATAAACTATATAGTCCTTTTTCTCTTCACTCTAGAAGCTGTGACTTGTTACTTATACTGTACAGAAGTGTAGGTAAAGGGTACAGCATTAACCCTAATTTTGAATTTTTTCACATTTAAAGACTTTAGTTATATCACTTTTATTTTATATAAAAATAATTTTTTAATTTTAATTTTATATAAACAAAAATACATTACTCTCAGAATTTCATTGCTATGCTAGACTATCTAAAGTTTTCATCACCAGGGGAATAAACTCAATACACATCCATTAAACCTTTATTTTAATTAAACTGCTAGATACCATTTGCCATAAATTATGGCTCAAGGAACATAATTATAGTTAGGCTAACTTCACATGTTCTTTTTCTATCTTAAAACCCTTTGTGTTCAAACTACATACCAGAAGACATGAAAAGGCAGAAAAATCTATTGGTGAGATTTGTACAAATAAGTTTTAGTATTTGACATCATTTAAATATGTATATATTTTATTCATTATAAATTCATTTAGCATCTAAGAGAAATTCAAAGGGGCAAATAGAAGATACACCCTTTAGAGTAGAAGATGCCATGTCTTTGACTCTCATCTTTTCTTAAAAAGCTCTGAGAGAAAATATTAATCAGTTTGGGTATAGGCAAAGTAACACTCTCTCTCTCTCAAGCGTGCACACACACACACACACACACACACACACACACACTTTCTAATGAAAGGAGGACTTTTTCTGAAGGCCAGCAAAATCTTATATAATTTTTTTCAGCTAGCGGTCCTTCCTTTTTGGCTTTATACTGGTACAACTCTAAGGAAGAATGCTACAACCTGGAGCACTTCAGGTTTACTACTTAAAGTGTAGATATCCCTCACCTTGAGGTCTCTGGGAATCCTTGAATTTCTTAAAATTATAAGCAAAAGTTTGAGTGTTGGGACTTTTTTTTTTTCCACAGTAGAGAATCCGTTGCTTATAGAAAGCTCATAAAGAAGATGTGACTCCCAAGAGCTAGTGAACCACTACTTTAAATTGGTGGTGGCCTCACAAGTCAACTGAGGACCGACTATAACAATCATATTTTCCTTTTACTCTCCTTTTCTCCCCTTTTCTTCTTGTCCTGACTAGATTATGATAAAATGTCCCTGTACATTTGCCATTAAACTTAAAAAGCTTAAATACACAAAGACTCTTTTATACAATCTGTTCTACTATTAAAGACTTGTCAAATCAAATCTTTATATCTACTATTAAAGATTTGTCAAATCAAATGAATATATTTTCTAGAAAATGGTGAATGACAAATTAAAAAAAAAATAGCTACTCCATCAAAATTGAATTTGACACATTTTAGCTCATTTAAAGTATGTGAAAGTTCATTACAGTCAATAGCAAAAATACAGGAAAAATGAAAACTACTTGAGTTTCATGCCAGAGAAGAATTTTCAAAGAATTCTCAGATGGTATGAGCATATGCTATTAGAATGTCTAACAGACAAAAAATGACATAAAATATTATAAAACACTAAAAAATATAGAAAGCAATGACTAATTCAATTTTCTTTGCAAAAATATTTATTGTATTCAGTACAGAAAATTAAAATCATGATTGGATTCACAATGCATTTATCTGATATTTTCCTTATCTATGGAGATTAATGGATGTTTCAAATGACCTCAAACTTCTTCTTCTGAGATCTCTTCCACTGCAGTTAATGCCAACTCCAACCTTTCAAATGCTGAGATGAAAAACCTAAAGTCAATTTTGACTCCTTACTTCCTCTTTCAATTTTCATCTAATCCATCAGAAATTCTTTTGATTCTATATTTGCAATGTAACCAGAAACCAACTTACCACGTCTAATATATGTCACTACTTCTAACCTTTTTAATTGCAATATGCTCATAATGTTGTTCCCTAATTTCCTAACCATTGCCTCTAAATAGCCTTTTCTCAATACAACAGCCATAATGATTCTCTTAAGTATATATTAGATTGTGTCAGAAGTACTCACAACTCTCCAATGATTTCTCATGTCTCTCCAACCAAACTTCTGGCAGTGGTCTTTAAGATCCTTCATGAATGACACTTCTCTCTTTGTGCGTGCACTGACACACATGCAAACACACACGTGCGCACACGCACGCACACACACACACACATAAGCACATAAGTTTTTTAGTACATTTCTTACCATTCTGCCCCTTACTTATTTTACTCTGGCTGGCAAGCAAGTTTCTTAGTGTGTTGTTCCTTTTGCCCTACAGAGCTCTCTCACTCACTTTCTTTAGGACTTTATTCAAATATTATCTCATCAGTAAAGGCAAATCCTTCTCTCTCCTGCCCTCCCTATCCCCTATATATGCTCTGACAAACTATAAATTTGCTTTTTTATTTTCTGTCTACCCTTCCACTTCTACACCCCTAACATTACTATCACACAGCCTAGAATGTAAGCCCCATAAAGGCCACGAATTTGTCAGTTTTCTCACTGTGGTATTTCTAGTATTAAGTAGAATTCTTGGCACATAGTATTTTTTCAAATATTTCTTGAATTAATGAACTGAAAAAAATGTGTGTTAAAGTTAAGTGCTACTGTATCATATCTTTTTTTGCACAGTATTTTAAATTTTAAAATAAAGTCTCGTAATATTTTTAGATAGGATTTGCATAAATGTCTCCAAATGATAATTTTCTTCTTAATATTCTTCAGATTAAAGTATGGGCTATATTTTGTTCTTTATGATAGAATATCCTGCCTTTTGGAAATGACATTTTATAAACATGCTGCTATATTATATAAGTTGCTTCATTAAGATAAAAATAATTTTATGTTTTTGTTGTGTTTAATGGCAATCTGA
This sequence comes from Pteropus vampyrus, assembly GCF_000151845.1. Classification (NCBI taxonomy): domain Eukaryota; kingdom Metazoa; phylum Chordata; class Mammalia; order Chiroptera; family Pteropodidae; genus Pteropus; species Pteropus vampyrus. The sequence goes on along the minus strand of NW_011888783.1, from coordinate 31,330,354 downwards.
GGGCATAAATCAGATTTTTACTTTTAAAGGGGAGACATATATCATTTTCTTAAAAATCATATGTATTTTCATGGTTTCATAGGAGCTGTTACTAAATTTACTTTTAAGTGCAAGCCTATGAACAAAATACAATTGTCAGAACTTAAAAAAAAACTTTTCAAATGATCTATTCTTAGTTTCTCTGTTTATTAGATAATAAGACTGAGACCTAGATATATAATGTGGCTTGCCCAAAGATTGTATAGCTATAAGCAGATTTGCCAGGATTCATCATTGTCAATATAACATAATACTGTCTTCAATTAAAAAAGCACTCAAAATAATAGAAAAGGCACGATCATGAGAAAAAAATTCCTTTATTAAACATTTCATGACGAGTACATTGCTACTTTAAAAATATTAACTTATCTTCTTCAGGAATATTATCTTTTTTAGAGATACTAACTATAGAAATCTAACTTCTCACTACCTTTCATACCTAAATAAGATTAGTTCTTTAACATACTACCATATGCAATAAATAAAGGCCTGCAGCAAAAATAAAGGAAACAGCCGAATTCCACAACATCCCAGGTTTATTG
>NW_011888783.1:31322963-31329723 GCF_000151845.1 Pteropus vampyrus | reverse complement strand
TTTAGATAGGATTTGCATAAATGTCTCCAAATGATAATTTTCTTCTTAATATTCTTCAGATTAAAGTATGGGCTATATTTTGTTCTTTATGATAGAATATCCTGCCTTTTGGAAATGACATTTTATAAACATGCTGCTATATTATATAAGTTGCTTCATTAAGATAAAAATAATTTTATGTTTTTGTTGTGTTTAATGGCAATCTGAGGGCATAAATCAGATTTTTACTTTTAAAGGGGAGACATATATCATTTTCTTAAAAATCATATGTATTTTCATGGTTTCATAGGAGCTGTTACTAAATTTACTTTTAAGTGCAAGCCTATGAACAAAATACAATTGTCAGAACTTAAAAAAAAAAACTTTTCAAATGATCTATTCTTAGTTTCTCTGTTTATTAGATAATAAGACTGAGACCTAGATATATAATGTGGCTTGCCCAAAGATTGTATAGCTATAAGCAGATTTGCCAGGATTCATCATTGTCAATATAACATAATACTGTCTTCAATTAAAAAAGCACTCAAAATAATAGAAAAGGCACGATCATGAGAAAAAAATTTCTTTATTAAACATTTCATGACGAGTACATTGCTACTTTAAAAATATTAACTTATCTTCTTCAGAAATATTATCTTTTTTAGAGATACTAACTATAGAAATCTAACTTCTCACTACCTTTCATACCTAAATAAGATTAGTTCTTTAACATACTACCATATGCAATAAATAAAGGCCTGCAGCAAAAATAAAGGAAACAGCCGAATTCCACAACATCCCAGGTTTATTGGGCAAACTGGGTTTCAGGGAAGCAAAACCTCTAACTAACTAACAGATCATATTCTACCCTCACTTCCATTTTCCTTATGATTATATTCAAGTGAAAAGTAAAATTGGCCTACAGCTTGCACAGAGAATTAGACCATTTATTACTGTGAACTCTGGGTAGGTTCTAGGTTATTTGGCTTCAAAGACTGCAGAATAATCGGCAGAGACTTCTAAGCTTCCCAGTGGAGCTCTGCAGACTCTAGAAACACAACCCGCAGATTTGACATCACCATGGTACTTAGAAACAGCCTAATAAGTAAAATGGAAAAAGAAAGTAATGAGAAAAAAATAACTATAAGGTTAAAACAGGAACGATTGATTTTATTTTATTTTATTTTCTGGTGGGAGGTTAAGAGCATAGTATGAATTGGTTCAATAAACCTCAGAATAATGGCTACCTACTACACTGATTTCACCACTTGAGTAGTGATGACCTTATCTGATCACACTCATTTCACTTGTATCTCATTTATGGATGCTACGTCTACTCTCAGAAGAGGCAAAACATGTATGCGTTCTTAAGTTATAAAGTATACTAACTTAACAAATATGAAGAACTTAAGAAATATAAGATGTTGAAAAATGTGTCATCACCCACAAGCTGTCTTTATGCATAGCTGATAACTGCAAATCTTGAAAAAATTTCCAATTCAGTTGGGCAGCAACAATTCAATTAAGTCTTAAGGCAGCTTGTGTTTTAGGATTTAGCTACTACTCACCATTTGTTACTATTTTTTCCCCAATTTGTCAAAATATGGAATAGATAAAATCAGTCACTCTTCTGTACAGCACATGAACACATCTGGTGTGACTGCACCATGTTGAAATTGCTATTAGTATAAGCTATTGTACGAATTTAAGGTGTTGAATGAACACCAGCAATGTGTTTTAAATAGTTTGTGTAAATTTGTGTCCAATTTTTGTTTTATATTGTTCAATAAATTCTAAAGGCAATTTTCATTGTATTTGTTTCAACCCCCCCCCCCCTTAAAATATTATGATGCAGGACAGCTTTTTTGTTAACTATCTTTTAAAATAAAGACCACTTGTATGATAGTTATATCATCATTATATGAAGTTATCCTTTTGTTTTTATTGTTAGTTAGGGAGAACAAATCACTTAATATTCTGTTATTAATGAGTTAGAATGAAAATAAGAAATTAGATGACTAAGGCTTTATCTATAATGGTTAAAAATGAGATTTTCATCATGTATTTAATTTGGTGTAAAAATAAACGTAAGCTGCTGCTTGGTTTCAGTTGTACTTTCAGCTAAAAATAGCACAAGTGGAAAAAAAAGATTTGACAATTATGTGATTTTTTTTTTTGGAGCTTTTTTTTTTTTGGTCAGTGTAACCACAGCTAAAGAGAAATAATTTAAAAAATGTTTTAAATATATGCTTGGCACAGTTATTTAACATTTATAAAACTAGGTTGTGCATAATGATTTGCACATTTTAAATATTGTAATCATTACTAAATGGTATATGTTCTTTTGCAACAAATTTAAATATTTATACATTTTTGTAGAATTAAAATATATCAATTTAGTTTTTCTTTGCTATATGTTGTCTTTTAAAAAATATTAGCATTTCAAATAGATAAATAATTTCAATATTTTATACTTATGTTCCATTTTGTAGATTATTTGAATAAATAATTAAGTGCCTATAGTTATCTCTTAGCAGTAAGAAAATATTGTGATCCCAGTGCAATTTCAATACAAAAAAATATAAAACAGAAACATTAAAATGTGCATGATTTTAAAGAATTTATCATTTAATTTATTTTATTCTAAAATAATTTTATTAATTTTTCCTTTTTCTGTTTTATAAAAATGACAAAACGGAAAAGTTAAATGTTTCATATTAAATGATGAAAAATATTTTTCAAAATACTGTGAATCATACCTAATTCCTCGATTCTGGTGCTGGGATCTTGGAAGATTATCTGTCAGGTTAGAGCAGGCAGGTGGAGGAGGCTGTCCATTCCACAGAGCAGTGATTCCCCAGGATTAACCCTGCAGTCCTATCCAGACGCAGAATCAGGGGAAAAAATAAAAGATTATTTTGCTTACTAAGTTAAAAGAAAGAGGAAAGAAAAGAAGAGGAAATAAGGGAGAGAGGATCCTAATATTATCTATTTTCATTATTTCGATCAGAATAAAACTCGCCTAAAACAGTCTATTCTGTTTGCATCACTCAGAAGCTCAGTGCTTTGCAAGCATCATGAATATTTCATTTGTTTTCCCAGAATTTTTCTGTAACTGTCAGTAAGAGTAAATGACATTGTCTAGATTTTATGTCTTACAACCAAAAAGTGTTTTTTCTTGGCTTTCTGTAACCAAGTGGGACTCATTCCACATTGCACCTACCATCTTTCTGCTGTGTGCTACTCTTATCCAGGAGCACAGCCTTATATTTCAAATACTAACCATCTTAATCTAATAAACCAGCTTCACAGACCTCTGGTCTTGGTAAACCTATAACTTGCCCGGTCTTGATTTACTTTGGCACCTGGTAGAAACAAAATGTGAACTCCTTTGCTGAACAATTGTACTCTCCTGCCTGCTTCTCAGTTACTGAGGCATTCGGTGGCCTCTCTGCTAACTTACTCTTCTCTGAAATAATGATTTTTTTCCCCACATGACAGAGAATATTAATTAGCAATCTTGGCTTCTTCTTGCATAAAGAATTGGCAGATATAGAGTTTACTGAATGTCTTCTGACAAATTTCTTTGGAGTGAAAACTTAGATAACCAAGCACAGTTTTCTCTATTAATGAGGCATGTGAACTTAGGGCAGCAAGCATGCTTCATCTACCACACGATAACTTATGTAAGGCAGAGTCTAAGAGATCAACACTGTCTAAACAATTGAGGTCAGAATTGAAAATAGCCTTCACAGAGATTAATGTCACCGGTACTTTCTGCTCCTGAACTTTCAATTTGATTTCTCTGTGTGCATTTGCAACTTTTGGGCTTTTAAAAGATGACATGGAGTTAAGTTGCATATATAAAGGCACTTCCAAATTCTTCCTCTAATTATATGGAATAATGTGAGTGATGAATTCATTTTTCTCACACACTCTGGTTTCCATTGTCAGAATTAGATACATTTGACTCAGCACATCACCACCTTCTTTTTAAATATGATTTCCTTCTACTTCATTGGTCAATTAATTTTCAGTTCCCTTTTTCATTTTCCTCCTTTCTCCCATCTCTTCACATGGCAGTGTTCCAAGGTGCAATTGTTGGTCATCTTCTCTATTTGTACTCATTCCTTGGATGATTTCATCCCAGAGGCATGGATTTTCATGCCACTTGCATGCTGCCCACTACCAAATGTCTCTCCTCAGGTCATAACTCTCAGAAGTTCACCTGCCTACTTGATGTCTCCATTTGGATGACTAATAGACCTTTCTAACTTACTATGTCCAAGATTGAACTCCTTACCTTACTCTACAAGTCTTTTCAATTTTAAAAGTTTTTTTTTTTTTTTTAATTTCAATTTATGGCAACTCCATTCTACCAATTGCTCAGTCCAAAAATCTTGGTGTCTTTGACACCTCTTTCTCCATTAGAAAATCATATTGATTCCACCTTCACACTATTTCCTGAATTCCACCACTTCTTAACACCTCTATTGTTACTATTCTGACCTAAGTCATCATCCGAATTACTGATATAACATTTTAATTGGTTGCATTCTTGCCTCCTCCACAGTCTATTCTCAACAGAGAACCAGAATGATGCTATGAAATGTAATCTAGACATGTGTCTCCTCTGCTCAAAACTCACCAATGGCTTCCTGTTTTGTATGTCTTTACAAAAGTCCTACGTGATCGAATACCTGTTAACACTCTGACCTCCTTCTCTACAATGTTTTCTCTTATTCATTTTATCCCAGTCATTCCCCTTGACATTTCTTTGAACAAGCCAGGCATGCTCTTGGTTTAAGTCATCTGCCTGGGATACTTGTTCCTAGATATCTACTCCTTCACCTTGATCACAATGTACATTCTCAGTGGAATTCTCAATCCACCATTTTAAATACTCAATCCTACCTTTTATATCTCCTCGAGATATAACAACCCATACCAGGCTTCATTTTTTTGTTCCATAGCATTTATCACCTGCTAATGTATTATCAGAGTTACTCACTTATTGTTTTTAATGCTTGCTTACTTACTTATTGCCTCTTTCCACCCTCCACTCCTACCAAGCAACCACCACTTGTGTATAAAATACCAAAAAGCAGGGCTCGTGATTTCATTGTGATAACGAATATATCTAGAACAATGCCTGGCACATACTAGGCATCCAATAAATATTTTTTGAGTGTAAAATGAAATTCCATTTTTCCTCCCCTCTACTGTGTACTGTATTCCATGTATGGGGTGAGGGGGAGGCAGAGAGAGAAGGATGTTAAGATTTTTCTTGTTCTTTTTGTGTTAATGCATTTTATCTTCCTCTTTCCTTTTGAAATGTCCTCCTACTAAAAAGATTACATTGTCTTTCTTCATTGCGAAAGTATTAATTTTTATGGGAATGGATGTATTTAGAACTTGAGACAACTTCATAATTATATGAGTATTACCATAATTAAATTTGATATGACCCAGATGGACATTTTTCCTCTAATAGAAGCATGGTATTTTGTGATGGGATAATGGAACGTTAGAATGACAAGGCACTGAAGATGTGATCAACCCCCTGAATCATTAAATAACGTTTGCTATCACAGACTAACTTTATTTGTACAAATTTTTTGTAATTTCTCTCTAGAGTTTATTTCTGAAAACTACATACATGCTACTTACACATTCCTAAGGTTGCTATCTTTAAAGAAACTGCGTAGTATAAATGTATAAATTCCAAATTTAAAAAAATACTCAAAATAAGTTCTCCATGCTGTGTCCTTTATTAGAATCACCATTTATGTGCGTAAGTCTTTGGAGCTGGGTATGTAGAGGGGCTTCTCCCTCTTATATTTCTCAAATCTGAAGTGCTATCAGCTCTACACTTTGATATTCTCTTCTCTTCCATCTGCCCTGGACAGACACAGGAGACTCTAACCACTATATCTCTTTTGGCAAGAGGTGGAAGTACAGATTCTTGTTTGCTGCACTACAGGGGGCAGACACTGAAAACCTAATGACAGTTGCTTGCACCTGACAGAAATCTCTTTTGATACATCAAGCAGCAGAAGAGCTATTCTTGTTTAGACAACCACTCAGGTCAATTTTATTTACCTTGAAATAGATTCTGACCTTTCAATTCTATAATTAGAGTGTAGTGGGAAGAGTATATACTTTAAAGCCAGGTGGCTTATGTTGCCATCTCATGTGGGCAAATACCAGTTGGCAAGCCTCCTGGTCCTTATCAGACAATGCATCCACCTAGGGCATAACTAGAAGGGCACTTTGGAGGCTTGGCTATGGTTCAATTAAAGTGCTTCTTGAACAAAATATAAAACACATAAATGCACGTTCACTGTTGATTCCGCTATCTAGAATAATAGCCAGCACAAAGGATGCTTTTGATGGATGAAAAATGTCCAGAAACTTTGCATTTATCTTTCCCTATTCCCCTCCACCTCCCACCCCCGTATGGAAATTGACTTCTGTTTTGTACCATAAGCAGACAAAGCCCTGTGTTTATCCCTGTGGGCCCATGGTCAGTGGAGTAGGATTTAAACTAGAGCACCCCGAGGCAGATACATTCCAAAATTTAGAAACTTTATGTAAGAAGTTCTTCAGATCAGCTTCTCTAAAAAGTAGTACCATAGATTTGCAAAACTAAGCCCAGAAGGCAAATACCTTTGGCCATCCCTCAGCAGCTACCACATTGAAACGTAAAACGCAATCTATGATAAACTCTAACAAATCCTAAATTCTGAATTTTACAGATGAATATTTTTAAAAGACTTCC
>NW_011888783.1:31320860-31322913 GCF_000151845.1 Pteropus vampyrus | reverse complement strand
GGAGCTTTTTTTTTTTGGTCAGTGTAACCACAGCTAAAGGGAAATAATTTAAAAAATGTTTTAAATATATGCTTGGCACAGTTATTTAACATTTATAAAACTAGGTTGTGCATAATGATTTACACATTTTAAATATTGTAATCATTACTAAATGGTATATGTTCTTTTGCAACAAATTTAAATATTTATACATTTTTGTAGAATTAAAATATATCAATTTAGTTTTTCTTTGCTATATGTTGTCTTTTAAAAAATATTAGCATTTCAAATAGATAAATAATTTCAATATTTTATACTTATGTTCCATTTTGTAGATTATTTGAATAAATAATTAAGTGCCTATAGTTATCTCTTAGCAGTAAGAAAATATTGTGATCCCAGTGCAATTTCAATACAAAAAAATATAAAACAGAAACATTAAAATGTGCATGATTTTAAAGAATTTATCATTTAATTTATTTTATTCTAAAATAATTTTATTAATTTTTCCTTTTTCTGTTTTATAAAAATGACAAAACAGAAAAGTTAAATGTTTCATATTAAATGATGAAAAATATTTTTCAAAATACTGTGAATCATACCTAATTCCTCGATTCTGGTGCTGGGATCTTGGAAGATTATCTGTCAGGTTAGAGCAGGCAGGTGGAGGAGGCTGTCCATTCCACAGAGCAGTGATTCCCCAGGATTAACCCTGCAGTCCTATCCAGACGCAGAATCAGGGGAAAAAATAAAAGATTATTTTGCTTACTAAGTTAAAAGAAAGAGGAAAGAAAAGAAGAGGAAATAAGGGAGAGAGGATCCTAATATTATCTATTTTCATTATTTCGATCAGAATAAAACTCGCCTAAAACAGTCTATTCTGTTTGCATCACTCAGAAGCTCAGTGCTTTGCAAGCATCATGAATATTTCATTTGTTTTCCCAGAATTTTTCTGTAACTGTCAGTAAGAGTAAATGACATTGTCTAGATTTTATGTCTTACAACCAAAAAGTGTTTTTTCTTGGCTTTCTGTAACCAAGTGGGACTCATTCCACATTGCACCTACCATCTTTCTGCTGTGTGCTACTCTTATCCAGGAGCACAGCCTTATATTTCAAATACTAACCATCTTAATCTAATAAACCAGCTTCACAGACCTCTGGTCTTGGTAAACCTATAACTTGCCCGGTCTTGATTTACTTTGGCACCTGGTAGAAACAAAATGTGAACTCCCTTGTTGAACAATTGTACTCTCCTGCCTCCTTCTCAGTTGCTGAGGCATTCGGTGGCCTCTCTGCTAACTTACTCTTCTCTGAAATAATGATTTTTTTCCCCACATGACAGAGAATATTAATTAGCAATCTTGGCTTCTTCTTGCATAAAGAATTGGCAGATATAGAGTTTACTGAATGTCTTCTGACAAATTTCTTTGGAGTGAAAACTTAGATAACCAAGCACAGTTTTCTCTATTAATGAGGCATGTGAACTTAGGGCAGCAAGCATGCTTCATCTACCACATGATAACTTATGTAAGGCAGAGTCTAAGAGATCAACACTGTCTAAACAATTGAGGTCAGAATTGAAAATAGCCTTCACAGAGATTAATGTCACCGGTACTTTCTGCTCCTGAACTTTCAATTTGATTTCTCTGTGTGCATTTGCAACTTTTGGGCTTTTAAAAGATGACATGGAGTTAAGTTGCATATATAAAGGCACTTCCAAATTCTTCCTCTAATTATATGGAATAATGTGAGTGATGAATTCATTTTTCTCACACACTCTGGTTTCCATTGTCAGAATTAGATACATTTGACTCAGCACATCACCACCTTCTTTTTAAATATGATTTCCTTCTACTTCATTGGTCAATTAATTTTCAGTTCCCTTTTTCATTTTCCTCCTTTCTCCCATCTCTTCACATGGCAGTGTTCCAAGGTGCAATTGTTGGTCATCTTCTCTATTTGTACTCATTCCTTGGATGATTTCATCCCAGAGGCATGGATTTTCATGCCACTTGCATGCTGCCCACTACCAAATGTCTCTCCTCAGGTCATAACTCTCAGAAGTTCACCTG
>NW_011888783.1:31317257-31319755 GCF_000151845.1 Pteropus vampyrus | reverse complement strand
ATATATCTAGAACAATGCCTGGCACATACTAGGCATCCAATAAATATTTTTTGAGTGTAAAATGAAATTCCATTTTTCCTCCCCTCTACTGTGTACTGTATTCCATGTATGGGGTGAGGGGGAGGCAGAGAGAGAAGGATGTTAAGATTTTTCTTGTTCTTTTTGTGTTAATGCATTTTATCTTCCTCTTTCCTTTTGAAATGTCCTCCTACTAAAAAGATTACATTGTCTTTCTTCATTGCGAAAGTATTAATTTTTATGGGAATGGATGTATTTAGAACTTGAGACAACTTCATAATTATATGAGTATTACCATAATTAAATTTGATATGACCCAGATGGACATTTTTCCTCTAATAGAAGCATGGTATTTTGTGATGGGATAATGGAACGTTAGAATGACAAGGCACTGAAGATGTGATCAACCCCCTGAATCATTAAATAACGTTTGCTATCACAGACTAACTTTATTTGTACAAATTTTTTGTAATTTCTCTCTAGAGTTTATTTCTGAAAACTACATACATGCTACTTACACATTCCTAAGGTTGCTATCTTTAAAGAAACTGCGTAGTATAAATGTATAAATTCCAAATTTAAAAAAATACTCAAAATAAGTTCTCCATGCTGTGTCCTTTATTAGAATCACCATTTATGTGCGTAAGTCTTTGGAGCTGGGTATGTAGAGGGGCTTCTCCCTCTTATATTTCTCAAATCTGAAGTGCTATCAGCTCTACACTTTGATATTCTCTTCTCTTCCATCTGCCCTGGACAGACACAGGAGACTCTAACCACTATATCTCTTTTGGCAAGAGGTGGAAGTACAGATTCTTGTTTGCTGCACTACAGGGGGCAGACACTGAAAACCTAATGACAGTTGCTTGCACCTGACAGAAATCTCTTTTGATACATCAAGCAGCAGAAGAGCTATTCTTGTTTAGACAACCACTCAGGTCAATTTTATTTACCTTGAAATAGATTCTGACCTTTCAATTCTATAATTAGAGTGTAGTGGGAAGAGTATATACTTTAAAGCCAGGTGGCTTATGTTGCCATCTCATGTGGGCAAATACCAGTTGGCAAGCCTCCTGGTCCTTATCAGACAATGCATCCACCTAGGGCATAACTAGAAGGGCACTTTGGAGGCTTGGCTATGGTTCAATTAAAGTGCTTCTTGAACAAAATATAAAACACATAAATGCACGTTCACTGTTGATTCCGCTATCTAGAATAATAGCCAGCACAAAGGATGCTTTTGATGGATGAAAAACGTCCAGAAACTTTGCATTTATCTTTCCCTATTCCCCTCCACCTCCCACCCCCGTATGGAAATTGACTTCTGTTTTGTACCATAAGCAGACAAAGCCCTGTGTTTATCCCTGTGGGCCCATGGTCAGTGGAGTAGGATTTAAACTAGAGCACCCCGAGGCAGATACATTCCAAAATTTAGAAACTTTATGTAAGAAGTTCTTCAGATCAGCTTCTCTAAAAAGTAGTACCATAGATTTGCAAAACTAAGCCCAGAAGGCAAATACCTTTGGCCATCCCTCAGCAGCTACCACATTGAAACGTAAAACGCAATCTATGATAAACTCTAACAAATCCTAAATTCTGAATTTTACAGATGAATATTTTTAAAAGACTTCCGATGCAATTAGAGTTCTTGCTGCTTTATTTTTCAAAAGATATGTTTAGCATCAAAGTTGAAATTAATGTACATATGCCTATACATGAGACATTATGTAAATTACTTCTGACTAATAATTGAAGTTGTCTATGGTATTGAATGTAAAAAATGTTATTATCAAGGATTGTATATTATTATTAAGGATCGAATATTGAAATCAATATTTCCCCCACAATGACATAGTAGCATATTTTCTAATTATCTTTTATTTTTAAACTATTTATAGAAAAAAAAAACTGTCAGAAATATTTTCAAACAGGTAGTTTTTGTGCTTTTGAAGATCCTGTTGGGTTTTGCTCAAGTGCTGGATTCTCTTATAAGGATAAAAATGATTGATTTGTAGTACTCTTAATTTGCTAGGAGGCTCAGTATAAAAACACTTTATGTATAAATAAGTGATGAAAATGCAGTGTGAGAGCATTTGCTTAGTTGTGTTATGATTAAACATTACACACTTCAATACATGACTAGATATCTAATGTCAATATCTAAAATTTAAAGGAAGGGGGAAGCAACCATTTATTTGTATTTTTAATAGTTAAATTGACTTAAAAAGTTGTAAATGTCAAAAAAGGTATGGTAGCAGAGGGTAAAGATAACAGAAGTGCTATCTTATTCTTTATTCTTCACTCAGGAAGAATGTTTCAATCCAATTTACCTCTTCTATTCCAACCTGCTCCCTCTGCTTACATGTCAACCAAATACAGAATCAGGAAGATGATGTCCTTTTAACACTCTCTGGAAATTTGTCAAGAACTGAGAAGATGGAAAGTAGGGTTAAGGGGAAAGAAATTGAAAAGAAAAGTGCGAG
>NW_011888783.1:31291071-31315122 GCF_000151845.1 Pteropus vampyrus | reverse complement strand
TATTACTAACTTCAGTTTCATCTTTATCTTTTCTTTTGTTTAGTTAATGCAGCAGTAACTTTATTTCTTGCTTAAAATGATTCAGGTTGGGTTTTAGACACATGTAAATAAGATTGCTCTGGCTAATCAGTTATATAACCTAGCTGAGCCTGTTTTATTATTTGTAAAATGTAAATGATAAAATACACTTTATATATTTCTTGTAAAATTGTAATCTATGCAAAGCATCTAATTGTACATGAGTTAAGAGGGTTCACAACAAAAATTAGTTTCTTCTCATTACTCTTAATTCCAACACACCAATGAAAAAGAGCATATACAACAGACCGTATTATATACCCAAGTGAAATGCTTATACACCACTAATGTGTACTTAGTGTTTAAGCTAAATGATTGAGGCTTCTTTTTTTTTTTTTAATATTCACTGTTTTATTTTAGTAAAAAGCAAGTGAGCCTTTAGTAAAAAACAAGATAATTCCTCTCAATAGAGGTTATTTTTAAAATTTTTATAAAGAAAAAATATAAACTATATTAGCTACTTTTCAAATGTAATGACTTGAAGTGTAAAAATGTGCTTTTTAAATAACATCTGAGGTTTAGTAATTATACACTATAATTCTACCTCTTCATAACCAAAACCTTGAACAGCTGTAAAAGGACGACCTTGGCTAAGAAAGCCATTATAGTTTTACTTCCCATAAAATAAGTTCTCCAAATGTACAGTAAGTTAAAAACATTTTTAAAGTTATAAAACTTTAGGACACAGCTAGAAATATGTTGTAGCAATGACTGAAAAGGGACATTATTTTATCAGAGCAATGATGGAATTTACTTTTTTTAACACAATTTTTTAAAATTGAAATTATTGAAGTGACTTTGGTTAATTAAGTCAAATAGATTTCAAGTGTTCATTTCAATACTATGTTAAATGTATATTGCATTATGGGTTCATCCAAAGTTAAATCTCCTTCTGCCACCAAATATTTGACTCCCCAGATTCCTATCTACTCTCAATTCCTACCCTTCCCTTTGGTAACCACTAATCCTTTGTCTGTCTGTGTCTTCGTGTCTCTGTTTGTTTGTTGTCTTTGTTTGTTGCTTTTAGTTTCATATCCCACATATGAGTGAAATCATATGGTTCTCAACTTATTTTGCCTCACTGATTTCACTTAGCATGATAATCTCAAGATTCATCCATGTTGTCACAAATGGATGACAACATGGATGAATCTTGAGATTATCATGCTTATGGATGAGTAATATTCCATTGGATTTCTTATGGATGAGTAATATTCCACTGAATATATGTACCACAGCTTCTTTATCCAATCATCTATCAATGGACACTTTGTGGTTGTTTCCATGTCTTAGCCACTATGAATAATGCTGCTATAAACATTGGGGTGCATATATCTTTGCAGATAAATGTTTTCAGGTATTTTAGACAAACACCCAGAAGAGAGATTGCTGGGTCATATGGTAATTCTATTCTTAATTTTTTAAGGAACCTCCATACTGTTTTCCATAGTGGCTGTAAAATTTACATTCCCACCAGTAATGTATGCATGTGCCTTTTTCCCACAATCTCTCCAACATTTGTTATTTGTCTTGTTGATTACAGTCATTCTGACAGTTGTGAGATGGTATCTTACTGTGGTTTTGATTGGCATTTCCTTTCTAGCTAGTGAAGTTGAGCATCTTTTTATATGTCTGTTGGCCATTTGTATGGGTTCTTGAGAGAAGTGTCTGTTCAGATCCTTTGCCCATTTTTAAGTTGGATTGTTTGGGTTTTAGTGTTGAGTTGTATGAGTACTTTGTATATTTTGGAAATTAGGTTCTTATCAGAGGCGTTGTTTGCAAATATAGTTTTCCTCCATTCAGGTGGTTGCCTCTTTGTCTTGTTGGTTTCTTTTGCTGTGCCGAAGTTTCTTAGTTTGACATAGTCCCATTGATTTATTTTTCCTTTTACTTTCCTTGCTTTTGAGACCAAATTCATAAAATCCTCTCTAAATCTAAGGTCTCTAAATTTAGTACCTATGTTTTATTCCATGCAATTTATTGTTTCAGGTCTTATATTCAGGTCTTTGATTCATTTTGATTTAATTTTGTTATATGGTGATAGCAGTCTAGTTTCATTCTTTTCCATGAGGCTTTCTAATTTTCCCAACACTGTTTATTGAAGAGGATTTTCTTTCTCCATTGTATGTTTTTGGCTCCTTTGTCAAATATCATTTGCTCATTATATGGGGGTTTAATTCTGGGCTCTCGATTCTGTTCCATTGGTCTGTGTATCTGTTTTTCTCCCATGCTGTTTTGCTTGCTGACACTTTGTAGTATAAACTGATGTTGGGCAGAGTGATACCTCTGGCCTTGTTCATTTTCCTCGGGATTACTTTGGCTATTTGCAGTCTTTCATACTTCCATACAAATCTGATGAATTTCTGTTCTAGTTCTCTTAATAATGCTGTTGGGATTTTGATGAGGATTGCATTAAATGCTTTAGATAATAAAATCATTTTAACTATGTTAGTTTTTCCAATCCGTGAACATGGATAATCTTTCCATTTCCTTGTGCCTTCTTCCATTTTTTTAGTGATGTCTTGTAGTTTTCAGTGTATAGGTCCTTCACATGCTCAGTTAGGTTTATCCTTAGGTGTTTTATTCTTTTTGTTGCAATTGCAAAAAAAAATTTTTTTTTTCCATTTTTTTCTGAAAACTCATTGTTAGTGTATAGGAACATTATAGATTTTTGTTCATTGATTTTGTATTCTGAAACTTTACTGTATTCGTTTAATATTTCTAATAGTTTTTAAATGGAGTCTTTAGGGTTTACTATGTAGAGAATCATGTCATCTGCAAAACATGACAATTTGACTTCCTCATTCCCTTTTTAATACCTTTATTTCTTTCTCTTACCTGATTGCTCTAGCTAGAACTTCCAATACTATACTGAATAATAGTGGTGATAGCAGACAGCCTTGTCTTGTTCTTGATCTTAGAGAGAAGATTTTTTTTTCATTAAGTATGATGTTAGCTGAGGGTTTGTCATATATAGCCTTTATTATCTTGAGGTGCTTTCCTTCTATATCCACTTTATTAAGCGTTTTAATCATAAACAGATGTTGTATTTTGTCAAATGCTTTTTCTGCTTTTATTGATATGCTTTACATGATTATATGATTTTTATCGTTCATTTTGATTATGTGGTGTATCATATTGACCAATTTGCATATGTTAAACCATCCCTGTACCCCTGGGATGAAGCTCACTTGATCATGGTGCATAATGTTTTTAATGTGTTGTATTTGATTTACTAGTGTTATATTTAGGATTTTTGCATCAGTGTTCATTAGAGATATTTATCTATAGTTTTTTTGTATGTTATCTTTACCAGGATTTGGCATTAGGGTAATATTGGCCTCATAAAAAGGGTTAGTAAGTATAGCTCTCTTCTTCAATTTTTGAGAAAAGTTTATGAAAAATAGGTATTAAAACTTCTTTGCATGTTTAGTAGAATACACTGGAGAAGCCATCTGATCCTGGACTTTTTCTTTTGGGGAGGTTTTTAATGATTGATTCAATTTCCATACTGTTAATTGGTCTATTTAGACTTTATATTTCTTCATCATTCAGCCTAGGAAGGTTGTATATTTCGAAGAACTTGTCCATTTCTTCTAGGTTGTTAAATTTGATGGCATATAATTTTTACAGTATTCTTCTATGATCCTTTGTATTTCAGTGGTATTTGTGGCGACATCTCTTTCATTTTTTATTTTGTTTATTGGTGTCCTTTCTCTTTTTAGCTTAGAGAGTCTAGCCAGAGGTTTCTCAGTTTTATTAATCTCAAAGAACCAGCTCTTTGTTGCATTAATTTTTTCTATTGTCTTTTTGTTCTCAATTCCATTTACTTCTGCTTTAGTTTTTATTATTTCCTTCCTTCTGCTGACTTTGTTCTTCTTTTTATAGGTTTTAAGATGTGATGTTAAGTTTTTTATTTGAGATCTTTTATGTTTCTTGAGATAGGCCTGTAATAAGATGAACTCTCCTCTTATTACTGCTTTTGCTCTGTCCCAAAAGTTTTGATTTGTTGTTTTTTTTATTTTCATTTATTTCTATGTATCTCTTGATCTCTCCTTTTATTTTATCTATGACCTAGTCATTCTTTAGTAGCTTATTATTTAATCTCTATGTATTTGTGGTTCTTCCTGCTTTTATTTTACAGTTGATCTCCAGTTTCAAAGATTACGGTTAGAGAATATTCTTGGTATGATTTCAATCTTCTTAAATTTGTAGAGGCTAGTTTTGTGTACCAACATATGGTCTATCCTTGAGACTGTCCATGTGCACTAGAGAATAATGTATAATCTGATGTTTTGGGATGAAATGCTCTGTAAATGGTGATTATGTCCAATTGGTTTAATGTGCCATTTAAGGATGATATTTCTTTATTGATTTTTTTTAGATTATCTGTTCATAGCTGACAGTGTGGTATTTAGGTCCCCTAGCATATTTTTTTTGTTTCCTCTTTTAATTCTGTTAGTAGTTGCTTTAAATATTTTGGTGCTCCCTGATTGAGAGCATAAATATTGATAAATGTTATGTCTTCTTGATGTATGGTCCCCTTTATCACTATGAAGTATCCGTTATTGTCTCTTGTTACTTTTTTAATCTTGAACTTTGTTTAATCAGATACAAGTACAGCTACACCCTCTTTTCTCTGGATGCCATTTTCTTGGAGTATTGTTTTCCTTTTTCACTTTGAGTCTATATTTGTCTTTGCAGCTGAGATGTATCTCTTGAAGGCAGCCTATGGTTGGGGTTTGTTTTTTTGATTCAATCTGCTACTTTGTGCCTTTTTATTGGTAAGATTATTCCATTAATATTTAGGGTTATTATTGAAACATGAAGTTTTTCTATAGCCATTTTATCTTTGTTTTATGGTAGCTCAGTGTCTCCATTGTATCTTCGTCCTTGTGTTTCTGTCCTATTTTAATTTGGTGGGGTTTTTTTGTTTGTTTGTTTTTTATTTTTTTTATTTTTCCCTCTGTTCCCACTTGTTTCATGTCTCAGTTCTGGATTTTTTTGGTGTGTGGTTGCCATTAAGTTTATGTAAAAGAAGGTTATGAATACAGTAAACCTTAGTCTTCTGTGAATGCCTCATCTACATTCCCTTTTGCTGATTTGGATCTTTACTTCCTCCCCTTTTTTATTTTTGTTGTCTATTTTCATATGCTGAATGCTTATGTTCCTTTCTAAGTAGCAGTAGCTGTTATCTGCTCTTTTTAAAGTATTTTTTTCTTACCTTTAACCATTATGAAATATTTAAGCTTATAATATCCTGTTCTCACTACGAGTTGCTCTTTTCTGCTTCTCTCTGCCTGTTGGTCATCTTACACATAGTTATGTATTTTTTTTTTTTTTTTGTCTTTTTGTTTCAGGTGGAATGACCGCCTTCAGTATTTCCTGTAATGATGGCCTTGTGGTGGAAAATTTCCTCAGCATTTGTATGTCTGAAAATGTCTTTATTTATCCTTCATTTCTAAAGGAGAGCTTTGCTGGATATATTATTCTTGGCTGGAAATTTCTTTCTTTCAGTAGTTTGGATATTTGGTTCCATTATCTCCTAGCTTGCAAAGTTTGTGCTGAAAAGTCCGATGATAATCTAATGGGTTTTCCTTTATAGGATACCATCTTCTTTTCTCTGGCTACCTTAAAAATTCTTTCTTTGTCATTAATTTTTGACAATTTTAAAATAATGTTTCTTGGAGAAGGTCTTTTTGGGTTGAGATAGTTAGGAATTCTGTTTGCTTCTTGGATTTAAAAATCCAGTTCTTTTCATAGGTTTGGGAAGTTCTCATCAACTATTTGTTTGAATAGGCTCTCTGTTCCTTCTCCCTCTCTTCTCTTTCCAGTATACCTATTATTCTTATATTGCTTTTTCTGATGGTGTCAGACAGTTGTAAAGTTAATTTTTTTTTTCACTCTCAAGTCTCTCTCTTCTTTCTGCGTCATTTCCAGATTTCTGTCTTTGATATCACTAATTCTTTCCTCTATCTGGTCAGTTCTATTTCACATTTTTGATGAGCAGAGCAAGAGTGGGAAGAACAATGTTGCTTGATATGAAGATTTCCTAGAGTTGATCTAGCTTGCTATTTTCCAAGGCTGCCATTTTATTTCAAACTCCCTTCATGATACTTTCTCTGGGTGTTAATTTCCTAGAGCTGTTATAACAAAGCACCAAAATCTGGGTGGCTTAACCAACAGAAATTTATTCTTTCACATTTCTGAAGGCTAGAAATCTGAAATCAAGGTGATAGCAGGGCCATGCTCCCTGTGATTGCTAAAGGGGAGAGTCTTTCTTTGCCTCTTCCAGTTTCTGGTGTTTGCTGGCAATCCTTGGTTTTCTCTGATTTGTACAGATGCATCACTATAGTCATATGACCACTTCTCTCTTTGTCTTTTCAAATTATCTTCTCTCTGTATGTGTTTGTCTCTACATTCAAAATTGCCCTTCTTTTAAAAATCAGTCATATTGGATTAGGGCTTACACTCTTGACCTCATTTAATTTGTTTACACTTAGAAAGAACTTACTTCAAGTAAGGTCACACATAGAGGTACTGGAGGTTAGAATTTCAACGTATCTTTTTAGAGAGACACAATTCAATTCATAACACTTGGGTTTACCTCCTTCTTTAAAGCTGACTCACAAAAACAAGAGTGTAAAGGAAGTCATGGAGAAACTTTAGTCATCTTCACTTTTTGCCTGTCTTGTCCATTTTTTGCCTCTCTCACTCCACACTCCTTTTTTCTTCTAAAAAACATAGATATTATTGAATATTCACACTTTTTCTCTGTAATATCCTCCCTTACTCCCCACCCTCTTTATACAAATACTGATGATCAACAATCAGAACTTCCCATAAGAAGGCTTAAGAGGTAGGTGGTCTTACTTTCAGATGTCTATCTTTTCACTTCACCAGACTCTCATCTTAGGTGGTTTCAATTTCCACATAGAGTTCTACTAATAAATAGAAGGCCAGTGAGGTCAAAATAAGAAACACCATAATATTATTGCAGTGGAGAAATCTCCCTGGAATCCTGGTAAGATGAAGAGAGCTGTTCCTTTCAGTGCACTCCCTCCCTCTCTCTCTCTCTCTCTCCCCCTCTTTGTTTCTTTAAGAATTCTATTTGTACTTCTTCATCCCTTCACCTTTTTTCACCCTGCCCCACTCATCTCTGTGGATCAAAGAAATACATCAAAAGGTGAAGGTTTGGCAAGTGAAACAGGATGAAATATCTTCCCTTTAAAGTCACGCATTTGATAATAGTGTGGGGGTTCTGATTAAGATAGAGTTTTCTGAGTAAGGCTTTGATATGCTTGGTGGGAGTTTATATTCTGGGTTGTTGCCAAAAGTAATCTTTTTCTATCCTGTCTTTATGTACCCTAAATCTCCTACTAGAACTCTTGAATTAGATGTTGGGTTAAATGTAGGCTGAAATTTTGATATTCCTCAATCTTTAAAAGACAGGTGATACCTTTTGCTGCCAAAGTGTCCAAGCAAACTTCCACTTTGTCCAGTGTACCTTGTAGATGGTATTCTAATTTTCTATACATCTGTGCCATAGAGCATTGCTCTACCCTGATAAAGCATAGTGCTCAAAGATTATTAGAAACACATCCATTGTCAAACAAAATTAGATTTATTAAGGTGTTACAGCAAGATAGAACATATACTATAGCCCTAGGGAGAAAGTAAGGAGGGAGAACTTTCCTAGCATAGGAAGCAAGATATACAATGCATAAAGATAGGAATCATGATTGTGCAATTAAGGAACTGTATGAGGTTTGTTATGACAGGAGTATAGGGCTCCTTTGGGAGTAATCAAGAATAAGGAATAAATAAGCCCAGATCATGAACAGTTTTCCATGCTGGATAAGGATTTGGAACTTTCTTTTCCCATAGGCAATGAGGAATCATTAAAGAATTAGAATTATACTAGTGATATGGTTATATTTGCATTTTAGAAATACCTCTTTAAAAACAGAAGGAAGGAGAAATTTGAGAGCTTGAGACTTTTTCAATAGGTTGGGCTTAAAAGGATTAGACCTCAAAATAGAGCTATGACTTTAGGAATAATTCGTGAGTTATATCAGAAAAGAAATTGTATGACTTAATAGGTCATGTGGATAAAGTAGAAAGAAGAATCCGGGGCAGGAATAACAAGTAAATTTCAACACAGGATGGTAACTCTGATGAATTAAAAGTGTCTTCACGGAGTGCTCAGTTCAGAGTGATTGGAAGGCTGTATAACCGTGTACCAGGAAAGTGATAGATGAAATACAGTTGCTATGGCATGAGAGAAGAGATAGGGCACATTTACCATGTGAAAATGGCATTAGTTACCTAACTGTAAGCTGTTTCCCATTCTTTCTTCCTTCCAGAGCTACACTTTTCCTTTAGACAGCCATTCCTCTGGGATATAGTTCATATTCTTTAGGAAAAATTGGTCACATAGGGCAACTTCAATGCATAATCATAATAGGTTATCCTATTTACCTTTGCAAAAGGGTTGTTTTACTAATGTAAGCCTATGCCAATCAACATCTGACACTTTCCTAAAAATAGTGGTTGGTTTAAAAATGGACATGTGATACAATTCAGGCCAATGAGATGATAGGAGAGTTTTTCTGTGGGTCTCTAAGAAAGATCCTCATTCTTAAGAGTAAGCCAGGACTAAACTAACCTTTAATGAGCCAATAAATATCTTTATTGTCTAAATCACTTTATGCTGTGATTTCTGCCACTTGCAGTCAAAAAATATTGATTAATGATGTCTTTTCTTTCCTTCATTTAGCACAACTCTCAATTTTCTGCTTTTAATAACTGAGTGGATATTGGTTCTATTCACAACTGAACGATATAGGAGATAATAGTTTTAATCGTAGGTAAATTAAGATTTTTGAGACATATAAGACATCTAGAAAAAGACACCTAATTGTACATGTCTAGTCTTCTAGAATGAAATTTAGATTGCAGTTCTAGATTTGGAAATCACTAATGTTCAATAGGTGTTTTAAGTCATTGTGAAATATTAGGTATAATATTAATCTAGTGAGTGAAAACCAGTACTCTTTTTTACAGTGATGTAGAATGGAGTAGTTAAGGTTGGATAAGATGCAAAATATCAACATACATTGAATGCGATAAGGGAAAATAATGTTTCTTAAAACTTTTATTTTTTTCAGTTATATACATTATGGTCTAGATCATAGTGTAAGATATACTTCTTACTATAAGTAACAGCCAAAAGCGTTTTCAAAACACTGCTATAGAGTAAGAAACTTAGAAAACTGGCAAGAAAACCTGGGAGTAGTATAATGAGAAGGCATGGGAAGAGATATTTGAACAGGAGGTGGCTGATAAGGTAAAACGTGACCAGAGAAGTAGGAAGAGGAAGATGCAAAATCCACACAGAACACTGTCACCTTTTTCCAAATTTATCTATAATTTTCTTTTAGTAAAAATTTCTGGTGCAATCAAAGACTGACGCAGTATCAAATCTGGGTAGACCAACATTTGATTCAATGCCTATTGTATGTCTTATTGATCCTACTCCTAAAAAATATGTCCTTACTTCACGCACACTGATCTTTTATGACTGCCTCACTCAGTCTCCTACTCCTGAACTTCCATATTTTTCAGTACTCCATATATTTTACTGTCGTGATTTTTGGATTTCATCAGATTCAGAAATATTTTTATTCTTTTTTTTTTCATATTAGCTTAAGAACGCTCTAGTTCAGGTATTGTAAACTTAGATTACTTAACACCTTAGAGTGACTGAGTGTCAAAACAAAAGCAATAAAAATTATTAGTTTTGTTTTTTATAGCTGAATCATCTTATAGAATATGGTATTTTTCAATGAAATTTTAATGAAATTGGCACGTGTAGACTTAGATTTGAGGCTGAATCAGTTTTTGACTTGAATCATAGGGAAAATGTCATTTTCAGAGAGGAAGATGTAATGTGATGTTATAGGCAATCCCCAGAGACTTAGTTGGATCAAAATTTAATTTTGCTTTTAAATAGATTCAAAACAATGTGAGTCACTGTTTTCTGCATTATCCCATGTAATCATAAAAATTTCATACTGGCACTTAACACATCAATGATATTTTTTAAAAGCTTTCTTTTGGGGGATTCGTTTAAGCAGCTGGAAGGATTAACTTGCTTTCTCATCAAGGTTCAGACCACACAATACTGCATAATAAAATTCTAATACATACAGTTGTCTCTTCAATAATTGCTTCTTTGTTATGTAATGTGCACTATAATTTTAAAATATGAAAATGGAAATTATTTGATTTGCATTATATATGTTAATTTGTAGTCCACAAATGCATTTCTCTAAGAACCTTTGAATAAAACGGGCTCATCTTAAGGAAAGAACAGAATCTTTTGTTCTTCTAACGGTATCTGAATCAAAAAAGCAAAAATAGAAAATTTATAGATGCATGCTTTTTATCCTAAAGATACACAAAAAATAAAAATAAAAAAGGAGTGACTTATGAACAAGGCTATTCACTACAGCATTATTTATATAACAATCGAATGGCCCAGACCTTCATGAATGAAGATTTATCTCACCTTGCCAAGCAAGAAACCATTATCCATTAAGGTGCTTGCCAAGGTCAAAGAGGATATGGTGGGTATAGTAGAAGATGATAGTTATAAATATTAGCTACAGCCTTTTGTCAGGTTGATGAAACAAAGTGATAGTCATGAATATTTCTTTTTTATTTTGATAGAAATATATATGTGTGTGTATATATACACATTTGTAAGTCGTCTTTGTCTTCCTTTCTATTTTCTTCCATCTAACATGTTCACAGTAGGAAGGAAGTAGAATATCTAACATATTCTAAGTTATAGAATACTGAAGGAGGAGGATGCTTCAGAAAGAAGAGAAATAAATATCACAGGATTTTGTATTGTCTTTTGGGGACAGGGTAGTAAATTTTTGGTTACATGAGGTATAGTTGCAATATGTAAGATGGAATCGTAAGTTTGTTATTACATTTTGGGGGAGTTAAGTAGGATTAAAAGAGGGATATATCTTGGATGACAAGTTGGCAAAGGATGGACTGTAGTGACTTTGTATTTTTTCAACTTAGCTTAGTTGAAACTAAGTTTCCAAGTATTCTATTCCATACATAGTTCTAGGTTAGGGTGACCATAAGCAAAATTTGCATGGAATTTGAAGACCGATCAGAATCAGTTGTTAGGTTTATACTCAGCTCAGTATGAGGTCAGGCACAGTGGCAGCTCATACAGCTTATGACATTTTGGTGGAGCCACATGGGGCTGCAACTCAGTAGGCAGCTGCTCCAACTTCCCTGGATCTTTTCCTTCAAATTCTCTGGATACTTGTCATGTGGCAAAGTGTTCCAGCTCTTTTGAAGGTTACCCACATCATCAAAGTCAGAGGCCTGAAGGTGCTGAAGCACCTTCATATAAGACTCCGATATGGGTTCCAGTGCATCTTCACAGGTTCCAGTTTACCCCTGCTCTCCTTACTTTATGTGCATCATTCCCTCCTGATTGCTGGTCCTGCTGACTTTAAGCCCAGGTCCAGATCCAGGGGTACCAGGCTTATGCAGATTATTTAACCAGCTCTCCAGATTGTGTAATGTCTAATTCCTTACAATAAATCCTTTGTATCATTCATAGTAGCTTTGCTTCACTGATTAAATCCTAATAGATTCAGGAAGAGTTTGTATTGTATGCTATCTTTCTTTTTTAAGAAAATGTGGAAGGATAATCTAAAAAGTAATAAAAATGGTTACCCTGTGGAAAGGAAAGAATATGGAGAAGAGAGGATGAAGCTGGAAACTAAAAGTATTTGGTTTATAGTTTTGCCTTAGGAATCATGTAGATACTTTTTTTAAATTAAAAACTAAAGTTAAATTAAAACAAACAAACAAACAAACAAACAAACAAAAACAAAGCAATCTCTTAATATGGAAAGAAACCAAAAATGAACCTAACAGTATGTAATTTGGTGGAATAACCAGATCTGGTAAAACAATTTCAAGACTTTGACTCAAAAATGTAGAAATACATATTCTTAAGTCTGAAAAGAAAAACATACCAAATTTAAGCTGTTTTCAGTGGGCAGGCTTATTTTTAATGACAATATTGATAAAATTATATTTTGAAACAATATGATGTATTTTGAAACAAACTACTTTATACACATACACATTATTATAAAATAAAACCAATGTAATTATGCTACCATCATTTAGAATTCAAAATTGTTAAAAAGAGAAAAGATACACATATTTTAAAAATCAAGTAAAATTTTACACATTAGATAAAACTGTGTAATTCCAATTCTAAGTATTAGTACAAATTCATGATTAATTGTTTTTCTAAAATTTGTATATTTTCTAGTTCTGTGCCCTGAAAAGTCCTAGAAGCAAGAGCATCTCTAATGTCCATTCTGTCGTCTCTAAATTCCAGTGAAAGGAACCAGGACTCATTGGACAAATGCCTGATTCAGAGTCTAGGGCACTAAAGATGAACCCGAAAAATCCCGTTGCACCTAAAAGCAAGAAATCCATCAAAGAAAGAGGAGCCAGGAGCCACTGTCATTGACAGGATACCTTGAGCATCAAAAAGAATAATGGCTGCAATGAACTGAAATCATAAAATATGATAAAACCTATGTGTTTCTAAAACAAAATAAAAATAGAACAGCAAAACAGAGCATCAATTATTGGTCTCCTTAGGAATTTACAAGGGCACTGACTTATTATTTGAAAATTGACCTTGAGGAAATATCAAGCATTTATTCTACCTGTTTTCAATGAATTTTCACAGTCATCAAGTTGTTGATAAAGATTTTTATGTAAAAATCAAGTCTAAAACATTCAGGAGAGAAGATTAAACTAGAAAGTCACATTTTTGCAATATCTAATAAAAGGATATATCTAGGCAATATCATTAATAAATGTTAAAATTCTTATTTGATAGGGATGTAAAGATAGACGACATTCTGGAAACTACTGTTGAAATTTTATAATACTGAATTCAAAGAACCAAATGCAACGTGTCTCTTCATGGAAGGCAATAGGATGCTCAATAATTCAATCTAGCCACCCATTCTCAGAAAATAAAGAAAATTGTTGTTGAAATTATAACAGCAGAATGTTGATCACTGCTGAATCTTGGTTATAAGAACAAGGAGTTTATTTTATTATTTCTTCTACTTCTAATTTCCATAACAAGAGTTTTGAAATATATATATTTTGGTTTCTAAAAAAACTAAAATCTAAATTATTGGTGAATAAATTTTTTTAGGAATAACCTTTAAGTTAAGGCTCTTTGTAAATCTGCAAATTGTGATTCCATATTTTTCTTCCTTCTCTATCATATCATAAAGAACAGTATATATATGTTACTGTATAGTAAAAACAAAGTACTATTCGAAGTACGATGCTGCATTTGAGATGAGACTTACTAAAAAGAAAGTAAAACACTCTCCTGGTTTTAAAATGTATTAAAATTTGTGTTTTGTAACAAAATTACAAAAAGGAAAGACCTTTGATTTTTAAATCATAAAGATCTTATTGGTAAAAACTACTTAATTTTCAGATTTTTCACTTTTTTGTATGTACATAATATTTATTAAGTATTGTTTAAATAGTGAATAATTGTAAACAATCTAAAAATCTAATACTTGGGGGATCATTAAATTTATTAGGGTACTTTTATACAATTGAGGAACTATGCAACCATTGAAATTCATTGTAGATGAATGTTTAACTACATGAAATATATCAATAATTGGAAAGTTCAATATACAAAATAATATTTATAGCATTATTTTAGTAAAAATCTTTATGTCATGTAATATGAATAGAAAAAATTTAAAAAACTGTAAAAACTGAAATGCTAATAGTATTCCTAGATTATAGGCAATTTAAACTTTGTTTCTTTTTCTAAAATGTTCAGAATATATGTTCTGTGTCTGTATTATTTGTAATCAGAACTTTTAGATTTTTCACTATTATTAATTTTGTTCAGGCCTAAAATTCAGATTTTGATTATTTTCTCATTTTGATAATTTCTGCTGGCAATTAATTTGTGAGAGTGTGTGCCATTTTAAATCAACGAGTGAGTTTTATCTCATGAACTCAGAATCACAGGGATATACTATAACACAGGTTAAGTGAGTTTGGGAAACTTTCCTAGAATTTCAAGTTCTCAGTTTCCTTGTAATAGACTGTGGGTGGCTAGGGTCAAGCTTTCTAACATAGCAGTGATCAGCACAGGTCATTTGCAAACCCATTTTTCTCAATATAAAATTCTTAATGATTTTCCTTTAAGGACAGTATTTGTGTCTTTGTGGCTTGCCTTCTTTGTTCTCCAGCCTACCTGAAAACATTGTGTTTAACTGGAAGGCA
Organism: Pteropus vampyrus; assembly: GCF_000151845.1. Taxonomy (NCBI): domain Eukaryota; kingdom Metazoa; phylum Chordata; class Mammalia; order Chiroptera; family Pteropodidae; genus Pteropus; species Pteropus vampyrus. The sequence goes on along the minus strand of NW_011888783.1, from coordinate 31,300,647 downwards.
ATTAATGATTGAATGAAGTAGTGTGGGAGAAATTAGTGATCAGAATGCCTACCCCTATTCTGAGAGATTAAGTAACTCAGTTAAAAGAAAAGAGCTGCTGAAAAAGCAAAGAGCCTCTCACTAGAGCACCATCAGGATATTTACCAAGGCAACTGCACAAATATCCCCACCAGAGTAGGGAAACTTTCTCTCTGGAAATGTTTGGAAAATATATCCTCTAGGCTTCTGCTTCCTGCTGTAGATCCATAGGGTATATTAATGGCTGGCAAATAGTAGCATGCTGTGTCTGATTGCTCAGGGCACTATTTTTTTCTCCAGAGTTTGCATCAGGGAATATTTTTCAAAATGTTTCTAAAGGTCATTTAAAATCTTTTTGAAACTAAGAAAATAATGAGATGCCTGGAAATGCTGAGACATTTCCTTTCAAATTGATAGGTGAAAACACAATAAGCTGTATGTATATGTCATTATTAAGACGGCCTTCATTTTCTGCAGAGATGCTCTCACCTGGAGGAAGCAATATACCCGAAATGGACAGAGTTCATAATAATCAGTGCTGAAGTTCTTAGGATGTATGTTGCTGAACTACACTAACACATTTTGCATATTTCCAAGAATATAACTTCATTTCCTGCCATAGGAAATGCAGAATAGAAAAATCCTCACAAAGGTGCAGCTAATGATTCACCCAATGTCAAGATTCTTAAACACAAATCTCATTTTTCCCCAATGAACAGCAATATCATTTCATATAAAATGCCCTGCAAGCAATGCTCTTCAATTCTAATGAAATCAGTAATGATGGTGTTGATGGTTAAAACAGATGGTCCCTGCTTACAATGGTTCAACTTATGAATTTTAGACTTTACAATGTTGCAAAAGTAGTATACATAATAATTTACACAGGATATTTAACAGGATTACAAAATAGGTTTTGTGTTAGATGATTTTGCCCTACTGTAGGCTAATATAAGTGTTCTGAACAGGTTTAAGGTAGGCTAGGCTAAGTTAGTTATTTTTAGTGTAACTACACACAAATTTGATTTCTTTAATTTTTTTTTTTCCCTCTGATTCAAGCTGGTTTTGCCCAGATAATGGCTTTGTGATTCACTTGGTTTTTTCCACCCTTATCCTTGCACCTCTGGATGCCTGCGCCTTTAATCAGTAAGCCTTAGGACGCAGGATTAACGGAGCCTCAGGTCTATAATCACAAGAACAATAGGTTTCAGTTAAACTTTAAACTAAGGATAACATCTTGGCTTTAGATGTGTTTCAGCACCAGATCCACTGAAGCAGAACAACCCTACTGGTAGTGTGAACAGGCCACAGGACCAGAAGGGATGGAGCCTTGGCTGATTCCAGAACCGAACACGATGATCAATTACTTCATCCCCTCTAATCACCCACTTAGTGGCACCCATGACCCCAACTCATTTAGTTTCCATGACTACTCATTTTTCCCTATATAATCTGTTCTTCAAGACCCCCGGGAAGCCAGAATGTTGAGAGCAATAGTTCACCTTTGGGACTTACAACTCTCTAAGTAAACTTTACCTTCTTTACTGCAAAATCTTCATGTATCTCTTCTTTGGCTTAGATGCATGTGCGCAGATCTTTTTTTGGCCCTGATAACAGTTTAGGTGTATTAAACACATTTTTGACTTTCAAATATTTTCATTTTACTATGAGTTTATCAGGCCATAACTGCATCTTAAGTCTAGAAGCATCTGTAGTCATAATAGTCAGAATTAATATGCTTCCATTTGGGAAGTATAGTTATTTACTCATGAAAAAGTTGGTGATATTTATTGCTTATACATTTAAACAAAATGTTCACCATAATTATAATAATTATTAACAACAATGAAAATTTCACTTAATAATCTGACACTAATAAAGTTTTTTGTCAAAGTTATCCATTCTGAGGAGAGTGTGAGAGGGAAGACATAAAATCATGCAAATTTAGACCACTTTATTTAACTTCTTAAAGATCATTTTATTTAACTTCTTACTTTTTCACAGGAAGAAACAAGAGACCCAGAAAGCTGATATATTTTGCCTAAAGCAATTAGTGCCAGAGTTGGGACTAGAACCCAATTGCACTGATCTCCAAACGAGAAGCAGGAAAGCAGTAAGACCAACAGGTATTGCCACCTTCTTTGGTAGCATGTAAATTCTGCTCCCCCATTCCTTTCCTCTCTGACTTGCATTCTTTCCTCTCCCTACATTTATTCTTTATATCATTTCTAATTATATGGGAAATGTAAGAGTGAAAAAAATGATGGGACAGAAGCATTTAGGTCCGAGGTGATCAATTAATTTAGAGTGGACATGCTTTCTCTGAATTCAAAATAAACTCTGACTCCCCTCTATGCAACAGGAAGGTTTCTGGGATCTTGAGGTTAGGATAAGATGGAATAGATGCAATATAGGTAAGCGGTGACTTACTATGAACCAGACACTGTTCCAAAGCCCTTTATATGGATAATCTTATTTAAGCTGCCCATGTGCTATGAGGTAGTTATCACAGATGATAAAAGTGAAGCACATAAGATTTTAAATGATTTACATAAATTACATAAGTATTACATTTGGAGCTAGAATTTCAGTCCAAACCTTATGACTCTAGAGACAGTCTATTATGAAGATTATGCCAATTCCATCATTAAAAATTGTATTTACAGTCAAATTTTTAAAGTTTCATTTCAGTTAATAATTTCAACCTTATGTACCAGGCATTTTACCACAACTAATGAGAAGTAAATGTCACTGATAGGAATTTTAGTTTCTTTGTCTTGGGGCTGGGAGGCAATGCTTACATAAATGAAATTCAATAGTCTATTCAACAAATAGTGACTTTTTTGAATATCAGGCATCAGGCATGAAGATACAACATGAAGCAAGAGAGATGTGTGAAGATGAATTGTATAATAAACAGTGAAAATAAAAATCCAAGATTTCATCACCTATGTTACAGTTAGAAAATTCTCATGAATTCTCTTAAATGAATCGAAGAGATGGTAACCTGTTGATTAGGGGGGGAAAGCAAGTTTTTCTTCTAGAAATAAAAATATAAAGAATGACTTCTGAGAAATACTAGATGCTGAACACAGTGACTGTGGAAGATTTCCATTCTCAAATACTGACTAGAGTGGTGGAAAGACCCAACTTTCTTTTGAAGGTATTAACTTTCTTCACAGAGTTTTCCCTGGGGTGGTAAGTGCAGCAAGAAAAAAACATCTCTCTTTCTTTAGTTCTCAGAAGAACAATTTATCCATTTTTATTTCTTATTCTTTCCTGAAATAACAATGAAAAGGTGAAGGGAATGTTTTAAATCTCTGCCAGATACCTACTAAAAGAAGTTTCTACCATATTTTTAAAGGAATGACAATGAGATTAATAGACAGGAAGAACTTCAAGAACATATAACATAGGTTGTGATTTAAAGTCTTTTTCTCAGATTACTCAGAATATTAGAATTGAAAATGAAACTTATTAACCCTAAAATGGGAAACAACAGTGAACTTGGCACTGATTTTTATCTATCTCATTTTTATAACCCAGGGTACTTCCTCTTGATCAAAATTGGAAGCAAACATTTTTATATCTATGTAATACCGTATAAAATTGATTAAGGACTTCTGGGCTGTTTCCTTAGAAAATGAGTGCATGTTCACATTAGCACATTAGTCTTAGATAGAAAAATTTGCTGGGTTAATTCTCTTTGTTCTATTCTAGGACATGTGTAATTAGCCCTTTAAAGCTTGCTGAGGAGGGTGACTCATATTCAGATTTGTCTGGGCTCTAGTGTGCAGCAGCAGTAAGAGAATTGGTTCTTACTACCAGTCTCTGCCTACTGCTTTCAGTCTCAGCCCCTTAATCATTGAGATTTTTCTCTCTTTCTTACAGTCCTCTGGAATTGACCCATTGGTAATTTAATCTTTATAAAATAAGCCACTCTTAAAAGTATCGAAGTTAATTTACTTACTGTGATTTGATTGATACTGGATCTTAATACAAAAAAATATCCTAACACAGCCTATGTCATGCATAATATTTTCAGATTTAGCAACAATTCATGTTTGTGGCAGGCATCGCAAATATTTGTTAAATAAATGGATGAATCTCTTTAGTCTAACAGTTCAAGAGCATCTTATCAAAATGAAATTAGAGCTAGTCTAAATCAAGGTCTTTGGAGCGGCAAAGAAAGGTGAGTGGAACAGCTGGAGGTGATTCACAGGCCAATAAATCCAGAAGAGAAAGTCTGAAAGACAAACCCTCCACTTAACTGCTTTGCACAGCACCTTGGATAGAAGGCCATAAAATCATAAAATTATGTGTGTGGACCTTATAAATTGAAACAATTGGGTGATGACACTGGTTTTGTTATAATGTAAATGGGAACTCTGACAATATGAATTATTGTTCTGAGGACACGCTAATGGTGCATTATCAGAAATAACACTTGATGATTCTCAGGAAAAAATGTTTAGTAAGCCTCTGCATTTTAGGCATTGCAGAGGATAGAAAGAAATATAGGGAGACGGGTCTCACTCTGTATCATGCACATTATTTAATGCTTATAACAATAAGTGAGAAATAATTTCCCTTATGTTGCAGATGGGCGATGAAGTAGACAGATTAACTACTTTGTTTGATGTTGCATAAATAGCAATAAACAAAACTAGAAATTAATCCTAAGCCTATTTCCTTTTTATTACTCTACTCCAAAAACCCATAGTAGAAGATAATGTGAAGTAAACATCAATATACTTATAGAAATCAAAGTACAGAGAAATTAGATTAGCAGTATGCCCGGCTCATAATAGGATAACCTAAGAATTTTGTTAGTGAATGAGTAACACATTTAACACATTGATCTTTAAAATATTTTTATTTATTTTTATTACTGAGCTAGAACCTTAGAACATCTTCCTCTCTGCCTCACCCCTGTTTTGCCTAAATGAATTGAATGGTTGCTTCTATTTTCTAGTTTCATATCAACTGAAGAGATTTGATATACAAGGTCTTATTTTGTCATTACAGAATCTGCAAACTCTAGCTACTGATGAGAGAGTTGTTTAAGGTCAAATTAAAAGTGTTTTCTCACATTTTATTCTTCAGATTTGGGGTTTGAATCTTCAGACACAGAAATCAAGTTTTGCAATTTCTAACGTTAAACAAGAGCATAAGTTGCAGTCTTTAAAAGACAGAAATGAGAAGTAAAGGCATCCCAACCTTTGGAACATTCTCAGAAGTTTATTATTGTTTCCCCTAGCAAGCTGAAAACATGTTTTCAAAGGCCCTAGAGGAAATTTGTTAAAAAGGCAGAGAGGTGGCTATGGACTTTGGTCTATTTTTATTTCTCCCTAGAAATTCTCTATGGTTTTCACACAAAGTACTGGAAAGGATGGCACTACTAATTAATTTCTTCCTAGTTTATTTATATTTTTTATTCCCAGAGGCTGCTGTTTTGAATTTCTTAGGAGAGAGTGAAACATGTCAGAGTTTCTAAGAATAGTGCAACTACTCACCTGGAGATTCTCTCCAAGATGGTGAGCCTGGAGGAAACACCTATGGAGCAGGTATAATAACTTGTTATTTGAATTCCTTCCAAATACCTGGAAAGATGAGGGCACTAAAAATGCTACCTGGAAAGTTTCCTGATGTAAACATTTGAGTTTATAAATACAAAAAAAAAAAAAAAAAGAGAGAGAGTACACTGAGAATTTGCCTTCAGTTTCATCATGCTAAATTATTATTATTATTATTATTTTATTTTGATGCAGCTATAGGTTAAGAGTTACACAATTTGTGCTAGATGGAAAGATAATTCAGAGTACAGACTTCAGATAAAATCCCAGTTCTCACACTTATTAAATGTACCACCTGGAGAAGTAAGTCTCTTTAGTCCTCAGTTTTTTCACCTGTAAAATGAGGATACTAATAATATCTACTTCATACTTGTCATGAAAGTTAAATGAGGTAATTCATGTTTACTATTTAATAACAGAAGCTCTGGCACACAGTGAGTTCTCAAAAATTATTGTGATGAGTAATGATCTTTATGATAGTGATTATATTCTTATAGAGCTCAAGTTATAATTATACCTATGATCTTATTTTTTTCAATTGCTACGAAATAAGTAGTAGCCTCATTTTCTGATAGGCCTGGAGAGTAAGACTTCATGAAACCAAAGAAGAAAACACTTTCTTAATTTAAAAAAAAAAAAAAAAAAACTGTAAAAATTAGGAGGAACAGAGTAGAGAAAGGAAAGTTTTCTTGTGTTGGTGCATTCGCAGCAGAGTTCTCCTACCCTTAAAAGCTAGAGAAAGAGCAAAATAACACCCCCTCTCCTGTTATTATCAGTGGGAAGAGTCAACTGAGAATAGGTGACTTTCTCAGGATCACAGAGTGATTTAATTTAGTCACAGATGGGAAACAGAAACATCATGAGTATTAAATCCTTCATTTAAGTCAAGTCTGCAACTTTTTCTGGCTTTTCCAGTTTTACACTGCTCTTTCTATTTCTTGACAATAGCATATTAAAAACACTAATAAAATTTTGAGGCTAAGGGTATTTCACATTTTGCTATATACTTCTGAGGTAATATCTGTCATCACATGGTAATGACAGCACAGATAATAGGTAATGATAGTTACTCCTCTTTCAGAAACCACAGGGAATGTGAGCAGGACCAGTGGTCTTTGCGTGCAGTGCCGAGTTTCATCCATACACCCAATAGACCTAACTGGAGGGAAACGCGCATATTTAATATAAAATGTTTTGACTGTGAGCAACTTTCCTAAGATTGTGTCTGTCATTTAACATTTTAATTCTCCCTATTTTTGTAACTATGATCTTCTATATTTTATGTGATTATAAAGATGAAAATATGGCTGAATGAAGAACTATATCTCTTGCCAGAGATTTTTGTTTTTAAATTGCAGAGGATCTGTTGTGTTGTTTAGTCATTTTAGTTTGAATTAAAGTTAAGTTAATCTTGCCTGATTAACTTCTTCATTTCTCTCCTCCTGTCACTTCCTCAGGGTGTTCTTGCCTGATCCTCAGCCAAGGCCAGGGACTTAGTTATAAGTGCAGGCTGGCTTCCTTTTTCCTTCGAGGCACTTTTCTTTGTTAGTAATTCATATTTGTTACTGGGCTTATTTAATTAGTTCTCAACTACCCCTACCAAACTATAGTTTCAGTCAGAACAGAGACTGTGTTTCCTTGGCTCACCAATACTCCCCGTCTGTCATCGTCCTGGGCAGCAAGTAGACATCTAATAAATATTTGGTGAATGAACACTTATTTTGAATTAGGTGAAAGAATGGTTCCTGAACTCATAATACAAAATTTGCTCATGTTCATTTTTGGAGAAAAGATTTATTTGGAAAAGTATTAAAAGTTCTTCATTTTAGTCTTCATGAAACTTTTGATCAATAAAAATTTTCAGGCTTTTCCCCAAAATAGATCTTTTATTTTGGGTGGAAAGAGTCACTGAGTTTGTATTTACAATGGTACTCAGCAAATAGATAAAGCAATAAATTCCAGCATCAGGCTGGTGTTGGAATCTTAAATTTTAGTGACGGTTGAAAACATATGTGATACCTGAAGTTGCCTCATGAGTTTCATGTGGAAGGCTAGCTCCAGACAGCCTTGGTCCTTTCTAAGATTTTCTACCCACTGTTTCACATCATGGTGATTAGTCCAGTTTTGGATTTCTAGGGGAGAGCAGTGGGTAGCTTATGATGAAATCTTACATACATTTTTTTCTGGTTTATTTTGATAATTTAATTATGGTTTTAACCCAGAAGGCTGCTGACTTGAAAACCCTCCACTCAGGAATTTAGGGACATGGTTAGGGACTGCCCAGTTGTTTTACAAAATTGCCAAATGCCTCATGTGTACCTTTAAATCTTTCTGTCAGTTTCAGTACCAATATGACTTCTTCCCATCCTGCTTTGACTCCCTCTTGGGTCTTGTTTGCTCCTGTTGGAGAAATTCTGCCATTGCTATGACCTACATGGAAATGCCAGTACCCATGCCATGGGATGCTGTCTCTCTGTCTATGTTCTACTAGTTAAAGTGCTACAACATGCTAACTTTCATGCAGGAAGAAGAAGAGGATTCTTTCGGCTTTTAGAAATGACTTGTTATCTAAGAACCAAAATTTCACAAAGTCTCTAGTGAATCATTCCCACAGATCTGGCCGATACTCCTCACACATAGGCAATAAATTCTATGGAAAACATATGCCAGAAGCACAGTCCTACAGTGATGCTAAAAAGCAGGGAGGATTGTGCATGTTCTTATCTCATCAGTTCTTTCTCTTCTCCCCTATCGCTTTCTGCTACAAAGAGGACAGGACTTGAATGTTGAAAATTGGCACTTAGCTTAGAGTGACTTGGGCAATCAATCTCTTTAAAATTAGTCCTAATTTCTTCTTACCTTAGGTAGCAGTGACAATAGCAAGAATTTTCAGGAGTACCCTGAAAATAGACAAATTTTATCTTTGTTGCTCTCTTTTCTCCATCTCTTATCCTTCCTGCCTCCCTGTGGAAATTAGGACCTTCTTAGTATTCAGTGTCTAAGCATTGTGTCTTTGTGTCTTTCTGGCTGTCCAAATAACTTCAGATCATTTCTTACACTTCCAAAGCAAAAGGTCCCTTCAGTTCAATCCTTGATAAGCTAAGTGTTATTCTGATGTTAATAATTCAAAATAAGGGATAATGGGCAGTGGATAATAGAGGGCTGATATTGCCATGGATTTTTCCACTTAAAACATTTGACAACACAAATGAATTTCAATTAAAGAATATTTCGAAAAATTTATGCCTATTTCTTAGAAGGAGTAACATATGGAATCAAAACTTCGGTCACACAATTCCCTTTCAAGCTCGGATCTTATCACTTCATCCGATTTTGCAGCACTCTGGACATAGCAAAGGGAAGAAGACAGGTATTAGTTATTATAAGGATTCAGGAAAATGTTAGATTTTGAAACCTAAAAACATAATTTTTAAAAAATTTAAAGCATTTCAATATAAACAAAGGTACAATTTTAAACAAAATTTGATGTAAAAGCAACTGTTTAACTGTCTCAATCCTTAATTATTATTAATAATGTTTAAATGTAAGCCTAATTTTCTCTTTCGGTGTTAATTTTTTTTTCTTACATATGCCAATACAAGAAAAAAACATTTATTAGATATTAAAATTTCTTTATACAGTGGTAGAATAAATCATTTGTGTTCTTTAATTCCCAGGGATCTATGGTTGAGAACTTTATTTCCATCAGAAGGCAAACTTTCTAATTATTGGGCTTGGCTATGAAAAAATTGGTGAGTCCTATCACTGCATTCTTCTCCTTAAAGAATTGTGCCGTCAGGGAAGCGTTTATCTGACAACTGAGTTTTTCCAACTCTGATACATGTCTATCACAGTTTGCAGAGTATCTAGGCCTGGAGTCAAGAATCATAGTACAAAGAGGCTGAGGGGAAGAAAGCCCTGAGGACTAGTTATGTGGGAGGCATGCAGTCACAGCGCCTGGCGTCGGAGGCCTTTCAGTCAG
>NW_011888783.1:31287075-31289921 GCF_000151845.1 Pteropus vampyrus | reverse complement strand
AAAAAAAAATCTCACTGATGAGCAGACAGAGGTTGGTTTTATTCCTATACTATTGCCAGCAATAGGGGAGAGAGTTCAGATCAAGTCTGAATACTCAACTCAGCTGAGACAAAAGGCAGAAAAGTTTTTATGTGCTCAAGTGAGCTTGTGGAGGACATGAGGGGGAATGGTGATCAATGGGATGGAAGGAGCACGTTGAGTTACCCTTGAATTTGCTCTGTGATCAGACCATCTGTGTTTGCTAATGAAGATCCATACATCCAAGTTAGGCTCCTACCCTCCCTAAGAAACTGGGAGACAGAAGTGCTATTTCCTTGAATGTTTAAATTTCAAAGAGATTGTTAGCTGGTTCTTGAGAAAGACATTTTCTGAGTTGTAGAACTAGCAAAAAGCTAAGGACCAGTTCACAAGCATGTCAAAGAAGTCGAGAAAAAAATTACAAATTTTCTGAAGTAAATGCTCTAGAAAAAGGGAGGATATAGGCCTATAGTCAGGATAAAAACTCTGAAGTTTAGCCAAGCTCAGGGGAACATTTGGACTGTCTCAGTCAGTTTAAACTTTACAATTGTCATGGGAAATGTAAAACAAAGAAAACCAAACCAAAAAACCTGCAGGCCTTAGCCCACACCAATTAAATTCTGAAAATTGGTATCTCTGGTGACTTTGGTATTGATATACATTTTTTATTGTGGTAAAGAACATGTAATATGAAATCTACCTTTTTAACAATTTTTTTGCTTTACAATATGTACTGCTAACTATATGCAGACTGTCGTATAGCAGATCTCTATAACTTTTCATTGTGCATGACTGATATTCTAAACCATTAGAAATGTGGTATATACATTAAATAGAGTAACATTCAGTCTTAAAAGAGAAGGAAATCTTATCATATTTTATACTATGGATGAACCTTGAGAATATTAAACTAGGTGAAGTAAACCAGTCACAGAAGGACAAATACTGCATAATTCCATTTAAATGCTGCTCAGGCATTTGGACTGTGGTTTGAGAATCACACGTGTAGGTGCTTGTGCCATAATGTCACACTCCAAACCTCCCTGACTGAGCTATGAAGATATTCTCCATTCTTCACCATTTCACCTTCCTTACCCCCATGGTTTTTTTAATGGGAAGGATTGTTTTAGATTTGGTGATGATGTAGTCATTTCAGTTTTAGTGATGGTGTAATCTCTGAGTACTTAGTTATATGAATATGTTCTGTAAGACACTACTGGTTGCCAATCTCTTCCCCTCCCCTTTTTGATTTATATATTCTGTTTTCCTTGGACAGTGACACACTCAGGGTAAACAGGCTCTGCCACAGATTCAGGAAATGAATTACGATTGGTCAACAAGGAAGATGAGTGTTTCCCCTTTGCTAAGTAACTCCTTTAATTAATTGTAAAAATTACCCAGTACTAGCAAATAAAATGTAAAAGCAATGTCCTGAGATGCTACTGGGAAGGATTTTTTTTCTCCCAGTACAGAGAAATAGTGAGAATATTTTTCTCCTTCTTATTTCTTCGAACGGATTGTACAGCAAATGATGCTTAGAGTTGAGACAGCCCTCTTGCAACTAGGAGGTAACAAGCTAAATGTTGAAAAATCAACTACTGAAGATGGCAGAATGGAGAGTTAGAAGAGCCTGGTCCTAAATGATATCATTACATTACTGCACCAAACTAAGAATCATCTACTTCCAGGTTACTATTAACGTGTGCAAGATTTCTTTTTCTCACTAAGACAATTATTATTATGCTTGTAATTGTAAGCATCCTACTTGATAATGATATCACATATGATGAGCTCAAACAGAGGCTTATGTAGAGGTTGCAGAAGTCATCATAAGAGGAAAGATGGTATTCTTTCTGCATCCTTACATATAGCCAGAATTCATCTCTCTTTCCACATCATAATAGTAGAAACACTTTGCAGAGATTCCCTTGTTTTAAAATCATTTATGTGTGTGTGTGTCTTCCTTCCGTATTGAAATGTGATCCCCTGGAGAGTGAAGGCTACGTTCTATTTATCTTGGTATTCCTTCCAACTCCCATTTAATGTTTTGCATGTGCCAGTTGCTCAGTAGGTGTTGAACTGAGTGAACTGAAGTTTGAAGTCAGTAGCTGAGTGATTTATGAAGAGTGGACTAAAGTGTGAGTTGAACGAAATTCTCCATGGAGATAAAAATGGTGGTAAGATTAAATATGTCTTTAAAAGACACTCTATGAAAAGAATGTCAAGAGATCTCCTTAAATTGATCTTTGCACCACCACCACTATCCCATCAGCACTTGAATTATTAGGTTTAGGTAGATTAATAATTCTAGAAAGTCCTTGTAACTTTCCATTTGGTTCAGTGAAAAAGATCTGGTACTTCTGAATAGTTCACTAAAATTGCTGTCATTTATTTGATTTCGATTGCCATTTTTTTCAATGCTGTTTACTACCCTAAAGAATCATGTGAAACTATTGGCTATGTCTCAAACTCTTTCACCTCAGCAATAGAAACATCACATCAGTTTGGCTCACTTGCCCTGCAAGGAAAGTCATATGCGCTGATAGTGGAGTTAAAAATAACTCTCTGTTCGGAATTCAAGTTGGGTAGGAGACTCATCAGCTTCTAAGGCCACGGCCTTTCAGAACTGTCAACTGCCACTCAAGGGACTTAACATAGCTGCAAGGCATTTCAATACTAAATATTTTCCTCGCAGCCTAAAATGATTCAAAAGTATACAAGAGAGAAGGAAGTCAGCCTGGGGAATGAACTCAAATGGTCTTTATAGTTATGTGAATTCTTGTTTAACATTATTTAATTGCACATAGAGCTCTAAAGTGTCACAGGAG
>NW_011888783.1:31248880-31286265 GCF_000151845.1 Pteropus vampyrus | reverse complement strand
ATATTCTCCATTCTTCACCATTTCATCTTCCTTACCCCCATGGTTTTTTTAATGGGAAGGATTGTTTTAGATTTGGTGATGATGTAGTCATTTCAGTTTTAGTGATGGTGTAATCTCTGAGTACTTAGTTATATGAATATGTTCTGTAAGACACTACTGGTTGCCAATCTCTTCCCCTCCCCTTTTTGATTTATATATTCTGTTTTCCTTGGACAGTGACACACTCAGGGTAAACAGGCTCTGCCACAGATTCAGGAAATGAATTACGATTGGTCAACAAGGAAGATGAGTGTTTCCCCTTTGCTAAGTAACTCCTTTAATTAATTGTAAAAATTACCCAGTACTAGCAAATAAAATGTAAAAGCAATGTCCTGAGATGCTACTGGGAAGGATTTTTTTTCTCCCAGTACAGAGAAATAGTGAGAATATTTTTCTCCTTCTTATTTCTTCGAACGGATTGTACAGCAAATGATGCTTAGAGTTGAGACAGCCCTCTTGCAACTAGGAGGTAACAAGCTAAATGTTGAAAAATCAACTACTGAAGATGGCAGAATGGAGAGTTAGAAGAGCCTGGTCCTAAATGATATCATTACATTACTGCACCAAACTAAGAATCATCTACTTCCAGGTTACTATTAACGTGTGCAAGATTTCTTTTTCTCACTAAGACAATTATTATTATGCTTGTAATTGTAAGCATCCTACTTGATAATGATATCACATATGATGAGCTCAAACAGAGGCTTATGTAGAGGTTGCAGAAGTCATCATAAGAGGAAAGATGGTATTCTTTCTGCATCCTTACATATAGCCAGAATTCATCTCTCTTTCCACATCATAATAGTAGAAACACTTTGCAGAGATTCCCTTGTTTTAAAATCATTTATGTGTGTGTGTGTCTTCCTTCCGTATTGAAATGTGATCCCCTGGAGAGTGAAGGCTACGTTCTATTTATCTTGGTATTCCTTCCAACTCCCATTTAATGTTTTGCATGTGCCAGTTGCTCAGTAGGTGTTGAACTGAGTGAACTGAAGTTTGAAGTCAGTAGCTGAGTGATTTATGAAGAGTGGACTAAAGTGTGAGTTGAACGAAATTCTCCATGGAGATAAAAATGGTGGTAAGATTAAATATGTCTTTAAAAGACACTCTATGAAAAGAATGTCAAGAGATCTCCTTAAATTGATCTTTGCACCACCACCACTATCCCATCAGCACTTGAATTATTAGGTTTAGGTAGATTAATAATTCTAGAAAGTCCTTGTAACTTTCCATTTGGTTCAGTGAAAAAGATCTGGTACTTCTGAATAGTTCACTAAAATTGCTGTCATTTATTTGATTTCGATTGCCATTTTTTTCAATGCTGTTTACTACCCTAAAGAATCATGTGAAACTATTGGCTATGTCTCAAACTCTTTCACCTCAGCAATAGAAACATCACATCAGTTTGGCTCACTTGCCCTGCAAGGAAAGTCATATGCGCTGATAGTGGAGTTAAAAATAACTCTCTGTTCGGAATTCAAGTTGGGTAGGAGACTCATCAGCTTCTAAGGCCACGGCCTTTCAGAACTGTCAACTGCCACTCAAGGGACTTAACATAGCTGCAAGGCATTTCAATACTAAATATTTTCCTCGCAGCCTAAAATGATTCAAAAGTATACAAGAGAGAAGGAAGTCAGCCTGGGGAATGAACTCAAATGGTCTTTATAGTTATGTGAATTCTTGTTTAACATTATTTAATTGCACATAGAGCTCTAAAGTGTCACAGGAGACTCTATAGTCATATATTCTTTGACATTAGGAAGATCAATACCTTCATCATCCATCACAGATTATTAACTATTAAATTTTTAAAGGTTGTTAAACACTGGAATTTCACTGACATTGAACAGAACTTGACTTGGTGTTAATCTGCATTAAAGTAAAGCAGTTATTTCTTCTGATCAGTTCAATTCTGTGATACTGCAATAAATTGTGTATCTATCTGACCTTGTCAAGGAAATAGGAATAGTCATTTAGAACAGCCTAAAAATAAAATTTTAAATTTCACCACTAAAAATGAACAATTATGTGCACAATAGATTCCTAGACTTTGTTCTCTGTTTGACTGTCAGTCTCTTCCTAAGTCCTTCTCAAGCCACCACCCAATATTTCTGCCCTTAGCAACTCTATCACCATGAACCACAGTCGTTTTTTCAGGGGATCCTATTGTCTTATTTTATATATAACTGTTTGTGTGAGGGCTTAAGCGTGGCTCATTGCTATCTCTATAAAGTGACACCTATAGTTCTCATGTCTCAGAAAACTCGTTTTCACCTTTATGTAGTCTCTTAGTCAGATTAGGATAACTGTTACGAAATATGAAACGTCTGTATATAAACCGAAATCTACAAAACATTATTGGGAAAAAATTTAAAAATATAAATAAATGGCCTTTTTCTGTTAGTCAAAAGCCTACATATTGTTAAGATGTCAATTCTTCTCGACTGGATCTATGAATTCAATGCAGTCTCAATCAAAAGCCAAGCAGAATTCTTTGTAGAAATTGACAAGTGGATTCTAATATTCATATGGAAATTCAAAAGATCTAGAATAGCCAGAAAATCTTTGAACATAAAGTAGGAGGACTGACACTTTGATTTCAAGACATTCTAAAGTGACAGTAATTTTGACAGTGTAGTATTGGTGTCAAGACCAATGAATATACTGATGAAACAGAACAATAAACCCCCAAACAAATCTATATATATTTAGAAAACTGATTTTTGACAAAGGTGCAAAGGGAATTAATTCAGTAAAGAAAGAAATTTTTGTTGTTAAAAATGGTGAGGTAACAATTGTAATTCTATAGATAAAAAAGAAAAAAAGGAGGAAGAGGTGGAGGAAGAGAAGGAGAAAAAGAAGAAAAAGAAAGAACTTCGATCCACAGGTTACACCTTTTACAAAATTTAATCAAAATTTAATAAATGTGAAACCTAAAACTGAAATTTCTAGAAGAAAACAAAGGAGAAAAATCTTTGCAACCTGAGTTAGGCAAAGATTTCTTAGATGGCACTAAGTGGCAGATAATACAAAGTATAATCTATAAAAAAAAAATCAATTATACTTCATCCAAATTAAAATCTTCTGCTCTTCAAAAACATTAATAAGAGATTTAAAAGAAAAGCAAATATTTGAAAATCATAAATATGATAAATAAATTATATCTAGAACTTACTAGTAAGATAATAAACAAAAGAAACCTTATAAAATGAGAAAAACTTACTAATAAGATAATAAACAAAAGAAACCTAATAAAATGAGCAAAAATTTGAACAGACATTTCACCAGAGAAGGTATATGGATAGCAAAGCTCAATATTATAAGTTATTAGAGAAATCTATATTAAAACTACAACTTAACACCCTTAGATACATATCAAAATGATTTAAATTAAGATCGTTCATATCTAGCTAGTGTTGGTAAGGGTATGGAGGAACTGGAACTCTCATATACTGCTATTGGAAATGTAAGGTAGTACAACTATTTTGGAAAACAACTTGGAGGTCTCTTTAAAAATAAAAGTAAAATGCACCTACTGTATTATCTTGCCATTCCACTCCTACATATTTATCAAAGAAAAACTAAAGTTTATGTTTACACTTGCATAAAAAAGTTTACAAAAGTTTTATCTGTAATAACCCCGCACTAAAAATAGCTCAAATGTTCAACAGACAAATAGATAAACAATGTGTGGTATAGCTGTACAAGCAAATATGATGCAGGAATAAAAAGGAACACATTATTGATACATACAAAACTGTAAATGAATTTCCTCCAAATTATGCTGTGCATTAAGAATCAGACAAAAATAAAGTATGTACTATATGATTCTATTAATATAAAATGCAAATTAATTTATTTGACCGAAAGTAAATTAGAGGTTGCCTAGGAAGGTCAGGACAGGTAGAAGGGAGGGATGTGTCATGAGAAATGTCTTGGAGTTGATTGACATGTTAATTATCTTCCTTGTGATGATAATTTCTTGGGCAGATACATATATCAAAACATAGCAAATTGCACACATACATATGTATTCTATGAAAATTAAACAATAAAACTTTTAAAAGACAATCAATGAGTGCTTTTCACCAGTTGCATGTGAACAGTAAATTTACTCTCTTAAGTTTCCATTCAAAAACTTGAGTAAGCAGTGATATATTTAGCTTAAAAAGGAAAGAACAACAAGAAGAAGAAGAACAACAACAAAACATGTGGAGAAATAGGGTAGTTGGCAGTCATGAATAAACGAATAAGTGAATTCCAAATCTACTCATTCCTGGCAGATTCCATCTGAGAGCAAAAAGCAGAGGAAAGAGTGTTACTGTGGAATTTTGCCTTTACTAGTACAAATTATCCATCTTTGGGCAAGACAGTTCGCATTGTTTTAGACCTGGTTTCTTCACTTTTAAAAGTGAAGAAACCAGGCATATGCATGTTTTTGAAGATAATTAAATTTGATACTTTTATAAAAGTATCAAATTCAATTATCTCCTTTACCCTGGCATATGCATGTTTTTGAAGATAATTAAATTTGATACTTTTATAAAAGTATCAAACAGTTAAAAATGCATAATCAGTTTACCAATAGATCACTGTAAACAGTTAAAAATGCATAATCAGTTTACCAATGGATCACTGAAAAGAAGGCAATATGGGCCACACTAGAAAATAGATTTCTTATATTTTTTATATCACTTTTTGAAAATAATTCTTGTTACATCCTTTTCTTCTTTTCTGTATATTATTTCTCAGATGCCTTAAATTTTCTAGACATTCTCAAGAACACTCTTAGTTTTCCAGGTATAAAATATTAATCCAATCTAAATAAAATCCTCACTCTCTCATGTGATTGAAAGCTTTTTCCTCTTCCATACCACAGGCGTGATGGGCTTAAAAGCCTGCAGGCTATGAAAAGTTGCCTCACTGTTTATCAGTATCATCTTTCTACTAGCTCATCCCCTGTCTTGTACCTCCGCAGTTGCAAGCAGGGGTTGGTCAATTCTTACTTGAATGGTGCTCTCTAAATTTGTCTTTAGAGTTCTCAGTCTGTGAGATGCCCAAATGCTACCTTCTCATGGGGTGATTTTGTGACTTCTTAGAAGACCCATCTACTTGTGACCTCCCATGGCACCCTTTCTCCTCATTGGTAACACCTCCCTCCAGCTAGTTGGTTGCTTATGACTTCTCCCTCAGCTCCTGGCTTCCATTGCAAATAAGCTCTTATCTTGAAAGTTAAAGTTATAATAATTTTGCTTAGTCTAATCATAGCTTTTTTAAAAGCATGAAATAATAGGGGTTGATGTCAACATCATAATCAGTATTATAAATAGGAATACTCATCTTTTGTGTCTTTTTAATTTGCAATAGCCAGAGAGTCTCCATATAAATTTAATATATCAGAGAGGTATACATATGATTGAAGGAAATGATTTATATCCAATATCTCAAGATAATTAGTGTATATACCTAACATTTAATAAATTTAATTTAAAAAATAGAAAAGTATTATGTTTAAATATTTATTTGTAAATGCTTCAAACCATAAGATTTCTCTCTGTCTTAACTATGCATGATAAAAACAATAATTAAGATTACTTTATATATAATAGTTATATTTTGCTGCTGTTCTTCAAATCTGCTAATGTGAAAACTGTGACTTGTTTACTTTCATTGCTAGTCCAGGAAAAAATGTTTATAGTTTAGTTACTGAGAAACTGCCATTTCATATTATTATAAGAATACCTGTTGTCAGACCAGTAATGCTAGGAAGATAAAATATGCTGGGAAAAAAAAAAAGATACCCAAACAGCATATTTGTTTTATACGTTTCACAATTAAGTTATATGGTATTGACATTTAATAGCTCTGACTTCACATCGAGGCACCAACGTATGGCATCACCAGTCCCTCAGGGTAGTTCAGCTTCTTACATGTCGGATCATAGCTACCAGAGAAGTGTTTCAGGAGATCGAGGTAAAACCACAAGGCTTCTTAAGGCCTAACCTCAGAGGCAGAAGCATCACTTCCATTTAATCCTATTGATTAGCCAAGTCCCTAAAGCTAGGTCAGGTTTAAGAGGGAAGGAACTTGGTGTCACCTCTCAATGAGAGGATTAGCAAAGAATTTGCAGCCATGCTTGATCTCCCAAAGAGACAAGATTCTGAAGGAAATAAGGAGTCCAAGTTGAGAGCAAAGATAGAAGGATTATCTTTAGAATGGTGGAGAGACATGTCTGCCATGGAGATAAAAACAAAGAGAAAGCGTTCTAGGGAATGGAGATAGAATTTTTGAGATGACAATGAGAGAAAGTGGAAGGAGTTATTTTCAGAGAGTTCAAGTAATCTGAGGCTATCTAGTGGAAGGGGAGTTTCACATAGTGGAAATTATTCTACTCACCCACTGCTCATATATTTTACCTCTGAGTGTTTCTTCATTCTGGTAACCGTATATTTTACTCCAGTGTCATCTAGGGCTGTGGGGAAGGTAAATTGGTCTCCTGAAAAAGGAACTCAACTGTGACCTCATTCTCAGTCTAAAATGCAGTTTAGCAGATCCTGTGATTCTCTGGAATATTCAGATGGGATCGAGCGGAACAACCATGAACTGAGGTTGAGTCTCAAAACATGAAATCTGCTTTCTGCAAATTATCCCAATAATCTCTTCCAAGGCTCTTCTAGATAAAAGACAGAGCCACATGAGGGTGACATTGGCAGATTTTCAAAGCTGCAGTGGTGGTGGCTTGGCTCCTATGACTTGCACAGAGCCTTTGTTTAGGGTTGATTGATACAGGTCTGCCTTTGTATATCCTTTTAGTAAATATCTTTAGAATTTTTCTAATTAATTTTAAAAGACTGTTTCTCTTTGGCATTGTGTCTCATTCTTTTCATATTACAAATTCCAGTGATAAATAATGTCTTTTCATAAACGAAGTCAAGTAGGAAATTGCAAAACAGGTTATACATGGTGGTACTATTTTATATCTGGATCTAATATTGGATCAAATATTGTGCCCACTTAGTCTCCACGCCCTAAGTATGTATCAGTAGGTTATATAGTATTTTGATTGATTTGGTCATTGAACAGTTTTATGAAACTGACTCAATCTTTTAAAATGCTTTCTGAAAAAGTAAAAAATAATGACAAGCTTGAGGATTTATTTTATCTTTTGAAAAGTTCTTAAGAGTGATTAAACCTGCATTTTAAAATAAGTACATTATTCACATACCAATTTAATTCTTCACATTCCCCATAAAGCAGAAATGGGATTGGCTGCAATACATAAACTAAAGTACTTACGACTGTAGTTTCCATGTGTTCTCCCTCCATCTTTTGTTTCTACTTTGAATGTTCATCTCCTCATCCCCTCCACATTTTAGATGCTAAAGTGCTCCTGTTCACCACACTGATTTCGGACAATTAGATAACATTTTACCATGGAATCTCATGAACGAAGTAGCATTTGAACTAATGGGTTAATCAGATTAGCTGTTTCTCACTAAAATATGGGATTATGAGAATGAGATACAGAAAAGTTATGTTTACATTAGAGTTTGAAAAAAGAAACAAAGATCTAGAATGCAGAAAGACATCTGAATGGAGGGGTCAACCAAAGCCTCTGGGTCAAAATGACACCAGTATCCTCACCATGTATACATGAAATATTTCAAAGGAACACTATCAGAAAATGGAAGTGTGTTAGAGATGAATCTTCATCCTTAACAATTCTGCACAAAGAGAGCCCTGAAAAATGTAAATATGATATAAATAGTTAGAATTAAAAAGATAAAAACATTCTGGTGGTATTTGGTCTTAAAGACAATGACTACTATTATATGTTTTTGGTTCAAAAAAATGGAGTTTTAAATCATTCTTTGGCTTAAAAACCACTGAAAGTAACGGAATTGTTGATTGATTGATTTTCATGCTGGATAATTGCCTAAACTAATTAAAAACACTATTTAAATGATTTAATACTACTTTATTTCTCAAAAGGCTTATTGCTACCCACAGCCTCAATCCAGTTTCCTGAAACTAAGCTTAGCCCCACTATGTATGTTACCCTCAACAAACCCAACTTAGCAGATCCTGTGACTCTCTGGAATATTCAGCATTAGCCCTCCTCAGTGGCAGTTCTACTCAGGGGCTGGTTGTGGCATTGCCAGGCAAGTTAGAGGAGCAGAGCACTATTCGTTCCTTGGATTTATCTATAGTACACCCTTCAGAACAACCTTAAACTCCTCTGACTTTCCTGTTAGGATAGAACTGTAGTTGCATTAAGGATCCAGTGGCTGGGCATAAGGCCTGCATTAAACGCATGACATAAAAAGGTTCAATGTGCCTGTGGTACTGAGCCACCTACACAAGGCAGTTTTAAGAGGACATTGCACAGTAATTACAAAGATGTTAAACAGAATCATTATCTCTCAAAGAAAGCTTGCCAATATTCCTTTGAAATAGTGCTATGGATTAAAAGCTAGTTTAGAGCTAAAGAAAAAGTTAGGGGGTAATGATCATTTCTAATGTATCAAGGAGAGCTATAAAGAGAAATGCTGAAGAAATTGTGTGAGATCTCACATTTAACATCTCTCACATTAATCACCTGAAAACAAAGATAAACATACATTAATTAAATCTGCAAATGATACTAAATAAAGCTCATTGTTACCTTCAATGGAGGACAGTGTTTTCAGAAAACTCTGGGATGGTAAATAAGGTCACAAAATGACTAAGTGAGATGTAATTCCCAAACAACTCATATTTGTCAGGATGTCAAAATTTTGCAGTTAAAAAACACATTTTTCCCTTTATTCTTCTCCTTCTTCCTTTTTCTCCTTTTAATTATCATACAATGTTCATTAAGGGCCAAATTAAAAATGATCAATTTAAAAGAACAAAAAGTAATAGCTGTTATTAACTTTTCATATTTCCAGACAATTTTCCCTTATGTATGTAACATATTCACTACCATATTTTGCAATGGATTAGTTTTTCTAATTTTTTATTTTTTTATAGCAAACTATTTCTATATTTTTAGGAGCCCGAGACTGCCTACTGCTTTAGCTGATCAGGCATAGGCTCTCACACAGAAACTGCTCATCACGGAAACCATATTTTTTATTTTGGTTATGTTCAAATGATTTCAAGTAGCTGGCTAAACCCTGAAAAAGTGAGGCAGGTGGAATAGAGGAATGTAAGGGAACCATAAACCGGTGTTATGTTCCTTTAGTTATAAATACAAAATAATGTAGCAAAGAAATTCAACAATCATATTTGGGTTATATATGGACTTTATCAGAAAGAACAAATATTTTAAATCTTATTTCATCTACATTTAAAAAATTATTTTCTTATTTTTTTTAAATTGTGTTAAAATGTACATTACATAAAATTTACCATTTTAACCATTTTTGAATCTCCAGTTCAGTGGTATTAGGTACATTTACACTGTTGTGCAATTATCACTGCCATCCATCCCCAGAACTCGTTCATCTTGTGAATCTGAAACTCTATTCCAACTGAATAATAACTCCTCATTCCCTTTCCATCTAGTTCCCAGGTACCACCATACTATTTTCTGTTTTTGTTAATTTAACTATGTTAGGTACTTTATACAAGTAGAATTATATATTACTTGTTCTTTTGTGACTGTTTTATTTCACTTAGTATAATGTCTTCAAGATTCATCTATGCTATAGCTTTTGTCAGAATTTTCTTCCTTTACAAGGCTGAATAATATTCCATTGTATGCATAAACTATATTTTATTTATCCATTCATCCATTGATGGATACGGGTTGCTTTCACCTTTTAGCTACTGTGAATTGATGCTACTACAAATATGGGTATACTATCTTCTTTCAATTATTCTGAAATATATGCACAGAAGTGAATTGCTTGATCATATATTAATTCTAGTTTTAATTTTTTGAAGAACTGTAATATTGCTTTCCAAAGTGGATGCACCATGTGCATTCATATTACCAGTGCACAAGGGTTCCAATTTCTTTACATCTTGACTATACTTATTTCTATGTTCTTGTAATAACCATACTAATGAGTGCAAAGTTTATTTCACCTACATTTGACAATATTTTTTACTTCAGTTTGGAAAACTGCAGTTTTTAGAGAAGATGTTAATTTTTGCTTCTATTTCTGAGAAAGATAATTGTTATTAATAAAATAATGATCCAGTGGATATTTTTTATAAAATCAAATTTCTAACTATTTTCTTTGAAAGACAGAAGTAAATTTCCATTTTTTCTACCAATACATTATGGAAAACTTTTTTTCCTAATACTTTATTCTGCCTATTAAAATATTATATTTGATTTATGAGAAAGAACACTTTACCTTTCTACGTAGACCAGAAGAAATTTGTAAATGATAAAATAATGCAAATGTTATATGTCAACTCACCATTTCTTTCATATTGATGTGGGATTTTCTAGTATTGAGTCTGCCAAAAACATCCCGGACATTTATATTGGCAATTAGGACCACAAAAATTTACGAATAAATATTTTAAGTCTTTTAAGAAAAAATAATTCATAGGAGATTTTAGGTATAGGAGATACCTTAGCTTGATATATATATATATATATATATATATTTACTTTTGCTCACTGCCACACATAAGCAAACAGAATTTAAGCAAAAGAAGTAAATGACAACCAGAAAATAAAACAATAGCTTGATGAAATCTACTATTTTGATTCTATTATTGGACAACAACTCATAATAAGCACAGCCAACTCCCAATTGCTTGAACATCCCTTTCTTTTCAGAGTTCTTCATAATGATCATATACTTCGGTTACAGGTATTGATCACATGCTATTGAACGAAGGACTAAAGAGAACATTGATCCGATATTTTTACCTAGTACACATATCATTTAAAATTATTTTAATACTTAGGGAGAGTTAATAGGGCGTGGCATTATTAGATTGTCAAACAGAAAATCTCCCATTTCAGTGGCTGTGAGCTATTTCAACAGATATCTGTACCTGCTGACAGCAGAGTACAAAGGAGAAGAGTAAGAATCAAATGAAAAGTTTTAAACTGAACTGTGGTCAATGAACATGTCAATAAAGTGAAAATATCTAATTCTCCAGGAACTGCTCACAGTTAAAAAGACTTCAGAAGGTCTTGACTTTTGCTCCTTACCTAAAATTGATATTTGGCTTGATTTATCTGATTTACTAATCTTTAATTCTAAGCCTCAAATCAGGGTAAAATTGTAGCCATCTAGTTTTGTCTGCAATGGGACCAACATAAGTGCAGCATGTGGGATTTGTGAATAATACGCTTTGCTGGGCCAATAGCCTCAATGCCAGCTTAATTGTTCCAAGTAATGGTTTGTTTCTTAATGAAGATTCCACAATGCAATTGTTGTAGAAAAATAATGATTACTTTAGGACAGATGGCAAAGTGGCAAGATGGGGAAATCGTCCATATAATTCTTACTCTCGATCCTGAATTTCATGAAGGATAAGAGTTTGACTGAATACTCCAGCAGCGGTATTTATACAGCTCTGAATCACCCACTTATTGCTCAGCTCTTCATTCTCTTTTCCTTAAATAATGCAATCTTTGCCTATGGGGTTGAAAAAGTGAATGACTACGCTAATCTTTTAACTAAATAACGTAGAGTATTGCAAAAGCGTTTTTGTGTTTTTGCCTCTACATGTGTGTATATGTATATGTTCTAAATTTTGAAATGTAAAATGAAAAATAAAATTAAAAGTTCAGATAAATAAATTTTTTAAATTAAATCATGAAAGATTCAACTGTCTGGATTTTTTAGATTAAATGTCAGTAGTTGTGTTTTTTGACCATCACATTTGTTTCTATAGCTATAAACCTTTGTTCAAATATCATGTATACATCTTCAGCAACATGCTTCTCTGAGACATTGAACATATGGACACATATCTTAATTTAATAAAGAAAATCTTTGGTATATGACATCAATAAAACTGATTTTTTATTAAGCTATTATTCTTAAACCAATCATTTGCTTTTTGGTTTTATCTTCTACTCTAATAGAATATATAATATTACTAAATTTTTTCTTGCTATAACTTTTAAAACTGATATAACCAAACAGTAGGGAAATCAAAGATTGATTATAGCAGAAATTTTTAAGGCAATCTCAGTAAAGTCACTGAAATTTTATGTAAAAAATTGTAAATGCAGGTTCATATACACTTTTATTCTAAAGTGGCTTTCATATTTATTTAATTGTTATAAAAGGGCATATAATTCAAATCGGGTAAGAACTACTGAGATAAGAACGGTGTTATGGAATATGTAAGTTTTGAAAGATATTGCCCAATTGTTCTGAAGTCTGCTTCTTTGTTTGCATATAAGCCTAGAGTAGATAGATATGAGTCAGTGCACACATTAATAGTCTCAACTGGTGCAACACATTTGTTCTGATTGCTACAGCAGCTGTTTTGATTAACCACCACTACTACTTAGCTATTGATAATGTAGGTACTTTATTTCACAATCTCTCTTTGTTGCCCATAGATCTCTTTGTTCAGTCATGCATGATAATCTATTACATTTCTAGCAATCATTCACTCATTCATTCATTCAGTTTTAAATGTTTTTGAGCACTACCAGATACCATACAAAGTGCTCCATGAATCATTTAAAGAAGATGCGATCTACTACAAAAAAGTAATCAGGGACCATATCTTCAAAAATTTTATGTGCCAGCCTGAGGATTTTTGAATTTATTTGTATAAAATAAGAAAGCACTGGAGAATTTTTAGCTGGAAAATGACACATTAAATGCAAAATTTCCATGGATCATTCTGGCAGTAGGAATGGAGGTGAATTTGAGAGAAATAAGGTCAGAGGCAAAAGTACAAGTAATGGATAAAAAAACCCTGCTTCTGCCAAGTGGAGACTAAAATCTTAAATAGTGGACTAATTTTAGAAATATTTACTAGTTAAAATCCACAGTACATAAATCTATTTAGCCATAAATTGACATAAAGAAGACAGAGGAAGAAACAACTTTGTGGGGGAAAAAAAACTAAGATTTCAATTTAAGGTTTTGGTTTCTTTTGATTTTAGAGCAGGTTTTGAAATTGTATGGTAGAGATCTAAAGATGCAGATTTTAAACTTGGTGAATAAATTTAGGATTAAAGATGAGATTTGAAAAATCACTTTATAATATAGGAGCTAAATTATAAAATGGGTGAAATTATAAAAATAGTCAGAGTGAAAAGAGGAATAGGACAAGATCTGAGCCTTGAATTGTATGACTTCTTAAACTTTCAAGGGTAGGCACATGAAGAGGAGTCCTTAAAAGAGACAGAAAATGAATGGTCAGAAAAGTTTGAGGAGAAATCAGATGATATAATGTCACAAAGACAAAGGAACAGAGTTTAAAGAAGAGAAGGTTCGACAGTATCAAATGATGCAAAGATGAAGAACAGATAAAATAGAAAAATATCTGCTTTTTAATTTGGCATTTTATGAATTGTTTACTGATCAATAAGATAATCTCCTCATCTGCCTGCCTCTTTCAACAGACTTGACTAATTACATTAAAAGATAATTTGATTGTTTTATTGATATTATACTATTTTTATTTTATATAAGGAGTCAAAGCAGTATACATATTGCTATGATGTTACATATTGTATCTATATTCCTCAGATTGTTTACTCCAATAGTAAATATGAGTGTTTTGTTACTCAATAGCCAAAATGAGTGTTATGAACTCATTTAATGAGAAATTTTATATAACAATACATCATTATTTTTCATTATGTCTTCACTTGGCAATAGTGAAGTGGGGGAAGACTCTGTACACCAGGATAAGGCAGTCAGTGGATGAGGGTTGCCACAAAGAATGGGCAAAATCTTACAAGAGGCAGCTGCTCTCTGGTTAAGGAAAATTCAGGAGGAAGGACTGGGCTGTGTGTCATCAGACAATCTTCCCAGCAGCTGGGAGAATAAGTGTCTCAGTCCTGAGAGGCTGATATTCTGGACAACGCCAGTGCATATCCTACAGTCTTTCATATAAAATAAACTCATAGAACCTGGCATATAGTATAGACTTAAATAAGTGTTAACTGATCTTGTTGAGTGTTTAAATAAAAGACCTACTACTTTGCATGGCTACAAGACTTTGCACTGTCTAGCCTCTCTTCATCCTCAAACTGTACAAGTCCTTTTCTCTCCTCCACCCATATTTATAGTTCTTTAAACTTGGCATCCTACTGGCCTGCAAATATACAGTGCTCTTTATGTAGAGTCCACTCCCATGCCCCAAATTTATAATTAATCCCCCTTAGTTGACAACTCAAAGTCATGCCACCTTTTAGGGAATTTTTCCCTAACCCTAAAAATGTGCTCTGTTACCTCTGTTTGAAACTCCCATGGCATTATGTGACTTTCTTGCAAGGAATTTATTATAGTTAAAACTAGACTCATATTTAGTTGATTATTTGATTAATAACTGTTACCGTCACTGGACCCAGAGTTCCATGAGGTTAGGAAATCGGTTTGTTGCTTGCTTGTTATATTGTCCCAAATACATGGCAATGTGGCAATAAATATTCTTTGAATAAATAAGTGAATGAATTACCCAGTATTTATAAATATTAAGAAGTGAATACATATTTTATATTATGTATAAAATAAAATAACACTGATAATTTTTATAGAGTAATCAAATTTCAACCCTCAGAATTTTCTTTTCCTTTCTCTATCCAAAGTCTCAGGTCATATTTTATAAACTTTCATTAAAAGGCAAGAAAAGACCTACTGGAGGGTATACTATATCTACATGCAACTTGGTAACTAATCTCGATTAATTGTGGGCTACTAAACTGCCAGGAAATACTTATTTAATGAACAAGGGGCTTCAATTAAATAGCAGCTGTTTTTTCCTTTGTTTTCTATAATGAACCAGGAAAAGTCTGCAGCTGAAAGTAGATGACTCTTGCAAACCTAGCTGTAATCTAGACCATCCTGTCAGAAGTAAATTATTCTCTTTTAATACTTTTTAATTCTACGTTGAAAATATGTTTCTGACTAGGATGACACGTCTACTTTTGCTCCAATTTACTGAAAAATTCTCAAATTAAACTATATTTTCAATTATAATTAAATTCTAGTGTTATAATTTGCTGTTAAAGCTTCATACTATCTAAAATTAATGAGTTGGAAATGCTGCTGCAGGTTGGCCTGTGAAGATTCTAGAGGCTTTGGCTGCTGCTGATAGAGAGAGCGCCAGCCTGGGCCTCTTCTTATAGGGGGAATATTTGTGAATAACATGAGTTGACTGCTTGGCATGAAATTTTCCTGAAAAGTCTGATTTTTATGCTAAAATAGTGTCCTAGTGTGGAATTCCAACTTTTAATCACCCGGAAAGCTTGTTACAAATAAAGATTCTCAGTCCCATATCAAGATATTCTGATTTGATTATCTTTAACGAGCATCTCAAATAATTCTGATACAGGTACTTTGTGGCTTATAGTTTTTAGAACACCACTCTAGGAACTCGTGTCCCAGTTTCTCAGCATACACAAATCTAGGCTCTGTAATAGACCCATCGAACTCCCTAGTCTGTTGCTTACTTTACTTCTCTTCCAACAAACTTTCTAGTTACAAGGAATGCTGAGCTTAACACTAAGTCTGGGTTCATAACTTTTGCCTTTCTTCATACTTTACCTGCTGCCATTCACCACTACCTTTTCTATATTTCGGTTCAATTGTCAAGGTTCTTCGCAGATGTCTCCTATCTTTTAAAAACTCAGATCACCACCCTCCTCTGTGTACACCTATTCTACAGCACGCCGCAGAGACAACAAAGAGATAATATGCAAATTGACTCTCTCTATCCCATGTCTATGGCTTCATCACCAATTGATCATGTCTCCGATTTTAGTTTCAACCGTTCCAAATCATGCTCCAGAAGCTACTACCAACCTATAAGGTTTGGCAGATAAAATAAAACCTGTTGACCATTCCAGCCATTAGTTTAAAAATTATAATTATTATTATAGCTATCATATTCTATGACATTCACTTATTTATATATGTGTCTCCTACTAGACAGAAACCAGGGATCATGCTTTATTCACCGTCAGCACTTAGTCCTAGTACTTGGCACAAAGTAGGCCCACAATAAATGTTTGGTTAATAAATTCATAGCTGAATGATACTGATCTCTCAAGGAAGATATTAAATATTTTCTGTGTGCACCTACAATTTAGAAATAGCTTCTGCTTTTTTGTTTCTTAGATCATAGCTTCACTCAGAACATGTCTTTATAATCATTCAGTTGAGGGTAAAAATTAGAAATGAATTAGTCTATCTGAGAAATATTTTCATTGTATCATTTACATATCATAAAGATTCTAAACCAAGAAATGCAAAAATAATTTTTTTCTTACTGATGTTTTGAGTAAAGAATTGGAGACTGCTCAACCTCTGATTACCAGAAGTTATCAGAGATTAGAAATCTAAGGCTAAAGTTTCCTCTGTCTTAATTCCTATAGCAACATTATTTATTGAATATCCTCTAAGCCTCTGACTTTAATATATAAGGGTTTCACTCTACTGACCTGCCTTTAAAAAGCTTTAATAAAGCTTATTCTTCTTAATGAGATGAGATAAGATTGCATTGGAATGAAATGGGCATAATTAGAAAGAAGGAACCAGAAGGAACAGAGCAGAGCAGATATAATTAATAAATATCTTCAAAAGCATTAAATAGAAGCATTAAAATTTCCAAAGTTTTTGTTATTAGGAAGAATAGGATCATTCATAACACTACTGCAGATTTAATAAGTATCCTCTAAGAAAAGCTCAAAATAAAAATTTCCTGAAGATAATCATTTAGTTTTATGAGTTAACTCTCCAAATAAGTAATAAATATGGGTGAGAAAAAATATATAACCAATAGGCTTAATTATTTAATTAAGAGCTTCTAGAGCTCTTTAAAGTATATCTAGGCATTAGGCAAATATTTAGTGAAACAATTAGCTGGCAATACACATGTAGGATATTAGCTGGTTTATACATTGCAGGATGTTAGTTTCTAAAGAATAAAACTGGAGTTTTTCCTAAAACTTCAGCAGGGTCATTATTTAAAACAAGGCCTTTTGATGGCTGTTCTCATTTGTCACCCTTAATTATCCTCAAACCTATTTGTTCTTTTTGCTAACATTGTTCCCCACTCATTTTATTGATTTAACAAATGCTCTGAGTTTAGACCTCCTTGTCTAATAGGAAATATTACAATGAGAGGCTAGCCTAGCTCAAAATGTTCTTAAATTTTAAAAAATTATCTCAGAGTTATAATTGCCTGGAATGATGATGTGGGTCTCTCAGAAGGGCAGCATGGTATAAGAATAAGACTGAGGGGTTTGAGAGAAATGACAGATAAAATAAGTATAAGGTTATTAGTTGTAACGCTGGTTGTAATAGCAAACGATTAGAAATAATTTAATTGCCTAGCAATAGTGGACTGATTGAAAAATTATGATATATCCACATTAAAGAAGACTAGGTAGCCAGAAAAAAGTTTTTCTAAGCTGATATTTAAAACTAGTAACTTTTTTGAAAAGCAGATTGTAAAGGATCATGCATTGTGTGATTATTTATATTGAAAAAGAGAGATTATATATGCACATATATATCCATTTGTGCTTACTTATGCTTATAATTTTTCTTTTAGGACATAGAAGAATCTGCTAACATTGATTACTAACATTTGAAATTCGAATCATGTGATTATAGAGTTTTTTCAAAAAAAGCAAATACAGTTTTAAAACACAAGTTAAGTTATAAATAAAAGGATATGGACACTAGTCTTTGCCTGGGTTTGGATTTTGGCTCCACTACTTGCTGGCTGTGCAAGTCTGAGTAATGTTTCACTTAACTTTGTGGATCAGAATCCTCATCTACAAAATGAGATTAAAACAGTGCCTACTCCTGATCCCCTGGGAAGGATCAAATGAGGTAGGATATGGGAAACATTTTCTGACATATAATACCACTCAGTAAGTGATGTCATCATCATTATTATTAAGTTCTAACACTTCATCAGGCTCATTTGTCCAGTTTAAATAATCATTTCCCCCTCAAAAGTGGTCTAGAGTCTTAACTGGGGAATTTAAAGAATTTTTCACTTCCCACCATCCAAGAATTAGAAGAAAAATGAAAACCAAAGAAATAACTACTGTTGAATTTTATTTTTATTTTTATTTATTTATTTACTTATTTATTTATTTATTTATTTATTATTTATTTATTTATTTTTTGGTGAGGCAACCCTTGGTTGACCTCACAGATTGCAAGGACCTTGTCAGTTTACAATCCTTTATTTTTTATTTTTTACGCCTACAGCACCTGGTCTTTCTAGGTGGTCTCCCATCCAAGTACTAACCAGGCCTGACCCTGCTTAGCTTCCGAGATCAGACGGGATTGGGCTTGTTCAGGGTGGCATGGCCGTAGCCTACTGTTAAATTTTAAAGTCTATTTATTTTAGAGTTTTATTGTTTTTTCTCAGTTACATACTCCCTGAAATAGTATTTCTCACTCTATAAATTTGCAGTCTTGAAGGTTTCTTTCTATGAACCATTCTAATTCTCTCTGAATTTATAATTAGCTTTTTGTTTTTGTTTTCAATTTTATCTTCTTTGCTGATTCTTTATCATTCGTTACATGCCAGTCTTTCTAGAAACCTTAGCCATATGCAGACATTCCCAGGGTTAACTCCTGGATGGTCTATTCCAATAATGAACAGATGAAGAGAGTGGACCAACCAGGAGGTAACCTCAGGATACTGTTGATTATATCTGTACATTCGTTTTCTCTATAGTACAATCAATGCTTCTTGAAGACACAATCATTGTCTTATCAATTTGTTTTTTTCAGGGCTGAGCATTTTACCTCTCAGACAGCAGGCATTCAAAAAGATTTTGTTGATTGCTCATTATAAGGAGGTGAATCTAAAGACTACATTTTTATGAGAATACAGTATTTCTTTTCAAAATATACATAATACTATTTCAAAAAAAAAAGTCTGCCTTAAACAAAGGTCATTTTCCCCCTAATTTATGATTTATATAAAAAGTTTATAAAGGAATAACCTTTGAACAGTTCATAAGAATATCTTTATTCAGTAAAATGTAATTATATGACATAAGATCTGTCTTAGACAAATGTAGAAGAATGGTTAACTTTCTTTCAGTTATTTGTTGCTGTATAACAAACTGCCTGTGTGAATTCAAATATTCCAAGAAGCATATACCAAGATGGGATTAGATATGTAAGACATTTTGGGGGAGATACACCTATGAAAGTTAAATAGGAAGGAAGCCATGGAAGATCTACCACCTGTAAAGAAGAGGGAAGAAGGAGGATTGGGTAAAAGGAATTTCAGATTGTAACAGTTCTCAAAACATTTCTGCCAGGCCAGTAATGAATCTTCAAAGCAAAGTCAAAATTAAAGCATTCCCATGCCTCACAAGAATTGATCTGGATTTGTACACCTTCAATCTCAGTCATTAGCTAGTAACAAATGGAGAAAATTGTGTCATCAGCACTCACCCACGGGTGGATCCAGAAGGAAAACAGCCAAAGCTCCAGTAATTAGGTTTCCTGCAAGGTCTCTTAAGGGCTAGGCCTGGGACAGACATAGCTTCACTTCAGCTGCAAACCAAAAAGCATCTCAAAGCCCCAATCCAGATTCAAGGGGAAGGGAAATAGCTTCCAGGCATAGATGGAGAAGAAATACAGAACTTGCGGCCATCTTTAATCCACTACTCTTTGCCTTGAAGCTGACTACTCACATTTAAACTTCATTTTATTTGACAAGCAAACCATTCTTTTGCTCCTTAAATTCTCCTCTTTTTATGGTTCTGTATTATGTTGGCAGAAAGTGAGATTTACATGGAATTTGGAAAGTGGAAGTGAAGTAGCAACTTTACTCTCCGAAGGTCTCTATTATTAGGTGCAATGACAAGACAGACACACAGGTGGTAAGAGATTCCAGCTTCTCCTCACTCTACTCCACTCCATGTTTATCTTCCATGGAACTACTGATCTTGTAGACCAACATTCCAAGCCCATCACCAGACACTGGCTGAAGACCCATAGAGGCAATAGTTACCCATAGACTTTTTCACCAGCTCAGCCTTTACAGTTCCACTTCAGTGACTGTACATGCTGAGCTCTCAGATTGAATGGTAAGCATCTCCTCTGATTCACTCACTCTTCCTTTTAGACTTCTGCTTACACAGTGCCTCTTCCAATTATGTAAGGTCTGATTTATATAACAAATTCCTTATCACATAACTCATGGGAGTTCTGCTTTCCTGATCAATCCCTGACAGATATACCTAGATAATTTTTTTCCTTATAAAACTTTTACATTGATTTTTCAAATCTGATATGCAACACAACATAGTATGAGGAGAGTTCTAGATCATTACTCTGGAATCCACTTCTAGTGCATTACAACTTCTGGGACAAATTATATTTAGGGCAAAGTACTCTAAAACAGTAAAAAAACATATAGTCAAAAGTATTTATTACAATATCTGTGTAGAAATCTATACAGTATACTGTGGAGAGAAACATAAAATCAATTGAAGGAATGATCTTTTATCTAAAATCATTTGACTTTCTTTGAAGGCTATATTATTTAGGTACAAACAACAGAATCTCACTGGCTTTATACACAAAGGTTTGTTTTTGTTCTCATTACATGTCCAGCTTAGGGCATTTGGGAGATCTGCCCTATAGCTTCACTCAGAAGCCAGGCCCATAGAGACTCAGTCTTGTAGCTGAGCTATCTGGCCCATACAGCCTTCTAGAGAAAGAGACAGCTGGGAGGTTGAGCTTCAACTCTTCTGTGCTTTTTTTTCATAAGTGACATATATCACTTATTCCCCAGCTTGTTAGCCAGAACTAATCACGTGGCCCTATCTAACTGCAAAGAGGCTGGGAAATGTGAGGGAAAAGATGGAATGTTTAATGAGGACCATTCACTTTGCCATAGAGAAGGAACAAACTTAAACTCTGGAAGATACTCTAACAAAACATGCTAAAGTGAGTGCCATAAATAAAAAATAAAGTAAATTCTGGGAATATTTAGATTAAAGGAGTGACTTGAATTAGGTGATCAATTATTATGGCTAGAAGCCTTTTTGAAAAATAAGAAATATTGCGACAAGTTGCAAAAGATATGTTGAGCATGAATGAGTAGTCATAGACAGGTCAGACTTCCTGGTAAAAGAAGAAAGTTAGATATTGAGGATTAAGTGCGGACAATTAAGTGTAAATTAAGTGCCCACGGGGAAAGATTCTCATACAGGTAAAACAAAATGAAACAAAACAATAAAAGAACAATGAGAAAAGGGCTTTAAAATCAATTAAATAGAGTTAAAATGGGTGATGAGAAGAGGATCGAAAGTATATATTAGGAAGTTGGCCCTGCAAGTTTAAAGTTTCCCTGTGGATTCTAGAGTGTGTGTCCTTTCTAAAAATATTTTTCCCTCTCTTTTGTTTTCATTTTTATTTTTTAATTAATTAATTAATTGATTTTATAAAAACATTTATAAATCTCAAAGCCATGTGAAGAGTAGATTAAAAGGCTGAAACCATACATGTTGGTATGTCCTTACTGGATATTAAAATTTCATAACTCGTACAAAACAGTTTTTTTCTTCCTGAAACAAATCATGAAGTTGTCTATTGGTTTATAGCTTCATGTTCCTGGGCAAATACTTCCTTAAACAAACAGCTAAGACATGTTAATGTGAGTGGTCTCAGTTCTCAGTCCCAATAGTTGAGCTATTGATGCAGGTGGTTTCAAATCTTGCAAGGAAAGTTTATAGAGAGAAATATAAGATTTAGCTATGAATTAACTGCAGAGGTTTTGGAGGAGTCTAAATTGACTTCAAGACTGACAAACTTTAGAACTTGGGAGATAAGAAATGCCTTACTGTGAGAATCTATGATCTCTACTGCTAATAAAAATGACCTGGCAAAATGATATAGCATGATGGCTATAGAATAGAAAATTGAAATTTAGTATTCAGTGTCAAGTAATTGACAGTTGAAATCTCATTACTGAGTGAATATAAAAGGAAAATGAATAAGAATGAAAATAGTAAAAGAGTAGAGTAGGTTTGAAAATAAACTCAAGGGATGACAGTAGCTAATAACCAATAAAGAAATACAGACTAAAGCCAGAAAGAAAAAGAAAAGAAAGATATTACTATTATGGAAGCTATGAATGATAGGTAGATTTACAGACATAAAATTCAAGCTTAAAGCTTGGCCATAATCTAGAACAAGAGTTTTATTTCAAAGATGCAAAAACTGAGATCAAGAATGATTGTGACTTAATCAAGAATAATTAACATCTTACAACTAGTTTCCTGCAGACCTATAGGATTTAAAACAGGTCTTCCTAATTCCTGGCTGGCCACTATAACATGCTGAGTGACCATTGGCCTTTTATGCAAATAAGACATCAACATGCATTTAGAAGAAGAGTGACAGCTTAGCCCTGGAGGAAAGTAACCAATAACTATCAACCTAACACTTGGAATGAAGTTATGACAAAATAGGTTTGATGGTGCAGCCATGAAGAGTGGAAATGCTGAGGAGAGCAGAGAGGCAGCAGATAAAGACTATATAGTTGCATGGCTTAGAGAGTGTTGGGATGGTAATTAAGAGATATTTGTACTTAGGACATTTGAGCTGAAGCTTAAGCTCTTTTTATTTTTTTAATTACAATTTGTACTTCATATTTTTAGAACTTTGCCATTTTGTTTCTTCCAGTTTTCCTTTCAGCATTGCCTGTCACAAAATTCAACTTTAAAAAGGTCAAACCCATTAAAAAGCAAAAGTGCTTGAGACATTTCCCTGTTCTTCCTTTATACATTCTGCCTTAATTTCGATGGTTAATTGGAAACCAGTTTCAACTTCAAATGCCCAGTTGTAGTTGAAGACAACTATTCTTGTAACTGTGGCTAGCTGTCAGACCAGCTCTGTTAGGTCCTGTCCTTATTCATTTGGGGAAACTTCAGCACTGATTTAACCAGTAGTACCCAGCCTACCAGTGTAAGGGAGAACAGCAGGACTTTTAGCTTTGTTGTCAGTAGAGGAGGGAGGAAGTAATTCTTTAACAGTTTCCTCTGTTACTGTTAGAAATCTCTTTGAGCTCATGAACCTGCTTCTTATTGTAGTTAAGAAGGCACACCTTCTCTTTCCAGCTTCCAAATAACTTTGAGATCTATTTTGCTAGCAGGTAAAGGGCTAGATGGGTACACAGCCAACAGGTAGGTATACACCCAACAAGTGTATACCTGGGTAAGACCATAGATCTGGTTCTCAAACAGGAGAACCTTGGTCTCTCTATTAATTTCTGTTTTTAAGTAAACTTTCTAGGCTTCGCTTTGTTCAATTTTAAAATTAAGCTAATAACAGAAGTCATCTTGCAAATTTATGTTAAACATTACATGAGATAATTCTTGTGAAATCTTTCATATACTATTTTAGGAATATTAACAGAATCAAAGCTTCCAAGTTAATAAATAGTTTGGACTTAAACTTGGTTCTATATCTTTCCTCCATAGTAAACATAATATCAGGTCTATAAATGTATCTGGTTATCATCACTACTATTATTATTTTCAAAGAAATCTCTAGTTCCTATGAGATTACAAAAGTTTTTCAAACTTTAAACTCTCTCTACCATTTTACTGCAATATGGTTAAAGGGAGGGTGCTCATAAATGACAGATACTATTCAGTAGTCCATAGTATGTGCCAAATGAGCAGTAAGCATTAGGTATATTTAAGATTAGAATTGAGGGAGATATTAATTAAGGCTGATATGAACAGGCAAACTTCATGAAGAAGGGACCTGAACTAGACTTTGAGGGATAGTCAAGTGCAGATGAAAGAATAAAAAAGCAAGAGTATTCCAAGCAGAAATTGAATGAACAAAGATATAGAAGCTGGGATGGATGGGGAATAATTAGCAGGTTTGGCTACTGGAGTGATTTGTGTAGAGAAATAACAAGAAATACATTGGGAGAGAGAAAGAAAGATGAACAGTAGAACACTTTGAATGCAAAGCTAGAGGTTGTACTTTCCATGGACAATGGCAAAGTGTTAAAGAGTTAGAAACCTTTGCTTAAATATTTTATCTCCTAATCAAACTTGCTTAAAAATATCATCTGAAATTGTACCATGTTTTCAGGAAACATCGTCCCAAATTTTTCTGTTTAGAAGAATCTATCTCTTCATCATTTTTACAATGAAGCAGAGATCAAAATGCAGACTTGAAGTACTTTAAAACATTAAAACAAACAAGACTTCTGAAGAAAAAAATTCCTGACAGAAAAATTTTTAGTATAAAAACAAATCCTTTCTTTTAACATTTTAACATTTAATTAATTAATTAATTAATTTGACATTTTTCCTCTCCCCTTTGGTAACCACTAGTCCATTGTGCATATCCATGAGTCTCTGTTTGTTTGTCTTGTTCATTTGTTGCTTTTAAGTTTATATCCCACATATAAGAGATATCATGTGATTTTCAACCTTTTCTGTCTGGCTTATTTCACTTAGTATGAGTATTTCAAGGTCCATCCATGTTGTTGCTAATGGCAGTATTTCATCTCTTCTTATGGCTGAGTAATATTCCATTGTATATATGTACTACAGCTTCTTTAGCCAATCATCTATCATAGGACACTTTGGTTGCTTCCACATCCTGGCCACTGTGAATAATGCTGCTATGAACATCAGTGTGCAAATATCTTTTCAGATGTGGATTTTCAAGCCTTTGGGGTAAATACCCAGTAGAGGGATTGCTGGATCATATGGTAGATCAATTCTTAGTTTTTTGAGGAACCTCCATGCTGTTTTCCATAGTGGCTATACCAATTTGCAGTCTCACCAGCAGTTTATGAGAGCTCCTGTTTCTCCACATCCTCTCCAACATTTCTTATTATTTGTTCTGTTGAATACAACCATTCTAACAGGTGTGAGATGGTATCTCATTGTGGTTTTGATTTGCATTTCCCTAATAGCTAGAGATATTGGGCATTTTTAAAATATATTTCTTGGCCATTTATATGTCTTCTAGGGAGAAGTGTCTGTTCAGGTCCTCTGCCCATTTTTTTGATTGGATCATTTGTGTTTTTGTTATTATTGAGTGGTACGAGTTCTTTGTATATTTTGGATATTAGTCCCTTATCAGAGGCATTGCTTGCAAATATATTTTCCCATTCGGATGGTTGTCTCTTTACCTTGTTAATGGTTTCTTTTGCTGAGCAGAAGCTTTTTAATTTGATGTAGTCCCATTAATTTATTTTTGCTTTTACTTCCCTTGCCTTTGAGATCAAATTCATAAAATCTTCTTTAAGTCCAAGGTCCTTGACTTAGGTCCTATTTTTTCTTCTATGCATTTTATTGTTTCAGTTCTTATATTCAAGTTCTTAATCCATTTTGAGTTACTTTTGGTGTGTGATGATAAACAGTCTAGTTTCATTCTTTTGCAGGTGGCTTTCCAGTTTTCCCAGCACCATTCTTTTGCAGGTGGCTTTCCAGTTTTCCCAGAAAAGAAAAGAGGCTTTCTTTTCTCCACTGTATGTTTTTTACTTTTTTTGTTGAAAATTATTTGCCCATATAAATATGGATTTACTTCTGGACTCTCGATTCTATTCCACTGATATGTGTTTTGCTGACAGTACCATGCCGTTTTGATTACTGTCGCTTGGTAGTATAATTTGAGATCAAGCAGAATGATGCCTCCAGACTCATTCTTTTTTCTCAGGATGGCTTTGGCAATTCATGGTCTTTCATGCTTCCACACAAATCTGATGATTTTTTGTTCCATTTTTTAAAAAAATGCAGATGGAATTTTGATGGGGATTGCATTAAATCTGTATAATGCTTTAGACAATAAGGTCATTTTAACTATGTTGATTTTTCCAATTCAAGAACACAGAATATTTTTCATTTCTTTGTATCTTTTTCGATTTCTTTTGATAGGGTCTTATAGTTTTCATTATATAGGTCCTTTACATGTTTCATTAGATTTATTCCTAGGTATTTTATTCCTTTTTGTTGCAATTGCAAAAGGAATTATTTTCTACACTTCTTTTTCTGACACTTCATTAATAGAGTATAGGAACAGTATGGATTTTTGAACATTGATTTCGTATCCAGAAATTTTACTGTATTTGCTTATTGTCTCTAGTAGTGCTCTTGTGGAGTCTTTAGGGTTTTCTATATAGAGAATCATGTCATCCACAAATAGTGAAAGTTGAACTTCTTTGTTTCCTATTTGGATGCCTTTTACATCTTTCTCTTGTCTGATTGCACTCGCTAGGACCTCCAATGTTATATGAATAATAGTGGTGATAGTGGACAGCCTTGCCTTGTTCCTGATCTTAGAGGGAAGGTTTTTAGTTTTTCACCATTAAGTATAATGTTGGCTGAGGATTTGTTATATATGGCCTTTATTATATTAAAGTATTTTCCTTCTATACTGATTTTGTTAAGTGTTCGATCATGAATGGGTGCTGTTTCTTGTCGAAGGCTTTTTCTGCATCTATCGATAGGATCATATGATTCTTATTTTTTAATTTGTTTATGTGGTGTATCACATTAATCGATTTGCATATGTTGACCTATCCCTGTGCCCTTGGGATTAAGCTCATTTGGATCGTGGTGTATAATCTTTTAATATATTGCTGTATTCAGTTCGCTAGTATCTTATTTAAGATTTTTGCATCCATGTTCATGAGAGATATTGGTCTGTAGTTTTCTTTTTTTGTGTTATCTTTATCAGGTTTTGGTATCAAGGTGATATTAGCCTCATAAAATGAGTTGGGAAGTATTGCCTCCTCTTCAATTTTTTGGAAGAGTTTGAGGAGAATAGGCATTAAATCTTTGAATGTTTGGTAGAATTCATTGGTAAAGCCGTCTGGTCCTTGACTTTTACTTTCTGGTAGGTTTTTGATGATTGTTTCAATTCCCATATTGCTGATCGGTCTATTTAGATTTTTCAGTTCTTCTTTATTCAGTTTAGGAAGGTTGTATTTTTCTAAATACTGGTCCATTTCTTCTAGGTTATGAAATTTGGTGTTATATACTTTTTCATAGTATTCTTGTATGATCCTTTGTATTTCTGCAGTGTCTGTCATAATTACTCTCTTTCATTCCTGATTTTGTTTATTTGTGTCCTTTCTCTTTTTTCTTTAGTGAGTCTAGCCAGGGTTTTGTCAATTTTATTAACCTTTTCAAAGAACCGGCTCTTTGTTGCAATTATTTTTTCTATTGTTTTCTTGTTTTCTATTTAATTTATTTCTACTCTAATTTTGATTATTTCTTTCTTTCTGCTGACTTTAGACCTCATTTGTTCTTCCTTTTCTACTTTTTTAAGATGAAGCCTTAGGTTGATTTATTTGGGCTCATTATTCTTTTGGGAGGTAATAGTTTGTTAACTGACTATCAAATATATATGTAATAGGGAGAGTTTAAACAAAGGTTCTTTCTCTTGAGATTTAGAGAATATTTCTTGGACAATCTCAGATTCAGACTCTTTTTCAAAATTCACTATAGCCACCCATACTTAGATACACCTTTTAATGCATTTTCATTTTTTTATTCATAGAGTTTCAAATTTATTAAAGCTTTAGAAGAATATTGTTTGAGTCTCAAATATAGAGTAAACTTTTTGTTCTTAAAGAAGAAATTATAACATTAAAACCAAGACAAAAAGCTTATCAATAAATTGCTGATACTTGGTCATTTTAATTTTATTAATAAGAAATATTACTTAATTGTACAGTTGATAATTACCAGATTTCGTTAACCAATGTCACCATAAAAAATAAATTAATTAATTTTAAAAAGAAATATTACTTAATAGCTTAATAGCTTTTAAATCATTTTGAAAGATTGTGGAAATTTATACTCACAGTGATAAGGAAAAGAAATATCACCATTTTACAGCAAGTAAAAATAAAAGCTTAAAAATTTGTACTTCTTTTGATTCAATCATTCTCATCTTGCCCAGTAGTCTTTATTGTGAAATCAGGATTCATTTTAGGAAATATAAATCATTGCTTTGTCTGGAATTAACAGTTAGCTTTCCCTATTTCACCCACAGACTAAAAATTAGTTGGAGAATGAGGTTGTGATCTTGTTTCTCTGAGCAATTGTAGCACTGTCATCTTAAAGCCTGAAGTGGGAGCTACCCTAGCTGTTTAGTCAGTTTCTTCTGTCCTCTATTTTGTTTAAACTTGCTTTCTGAATAAATATCTAATTTCAAATATCTTTTAAATTTTCCCCTTCCTTATCACATTTCTGCCTGTTTCTAAATTACCCGATAATACTGTGAATACAGAAATGTTCGTCATTTTGAGGTTGTGGGTTTTGTTTTTTTTGTATGTGGTTAGTAACACTGCCGCAGTGGTTGTTATAGTAACCAGTTCTCTTTAGCAGAGGAAGGAGTCTGGGCACTTGACAATGCTTAAGATTTAATTGAAGATAAAGTTCCTAGATTTCATATTTCATTAGGAGATGACTCCAGGTCTACTGTTATTTGTTAGTCTCTATTTTTAAGTAAAGGATAAAATAGATGCTGGTGTTATCTACCTGTTTCCCTGAATTATCTTGGATAGATTGTCTCCATCTGGCGCTTTAATTCGTTTATGTAGTTATTCATCTAATGCATATCCAGATATGTCAGATGAAAGTGCCTGAGTTACCCTGAGCAAATTACTTGAAGCTACAAAGTCAGTTTTGTGCGACAAGGCCCTGTACAGCAGGCAGTTTGCAAAGAACCACCAGATTCTCAGTGAGCACTTTTCTCTTGTGTTTCTTTGTTTTATTTATTCTTTACTGAAAAAGTATCATCTATTGCCTTGAAACATACTTCTTTACTCTCTTTCTATTTTTAATTGTTTCCCAGAAGTAGTGCCATTAATAGATCAATTTTTGTGCAATTACAAAAATATAAATATACATGCTAATGTCTTGACAAAATCAATGCCCATATACATATGTGGAATTTAAAAATACTTAAATTTTATCATAGGATATAAAAGTTACTTTTTTTCATTTAATATACTATGGAATACTTTATGATAATACATGAAGATACACCTTATTAAAGTAAAAGAGTGCATAGTCTGTTTTGCCATAATTTACATAAGAAGACCCTACTATGGAACAGTTAGGTGCTTTCCAATTCACTCCCTGGATTGAGTGGTGTTGTAATGAGTGCTCTCATCCACACAGCAAGTATTGATAGAAGAGGAATTGCCATATTTTATGGGGTAGGAACATCTGATGTTTTATAAACATTGCTAAACTGTCATCCAAAAGGATGTCACAATTTATAGTTCTATTAATGATATATAAATACATCAATTTCTTTACATCTTCATCAATGATAGATATTTCTTTTTCAAAAATATGTTGCCAGTGTAATAGACAAAAAATGGTGTTACATGGATGTCTTTATTTTGGGAGAAATTGGGAGAATTAAAGACTTCTTTATAATTATAAGTATGTATGCTAACCCTTGAAAAGATTTATCATGTATATATTAATTTACTATTTTACTGTATAAAATTCAGTATATATCTGTATATTTTGTTAATATAGAATATAAGTATATTCCATATATTTTATTATATACAATTCCATAAATATATGGAATCAGGTTTTTTTTCTTCTGATTTGCCACTTTTCTTATAACTTTTAAAGAGTATCTTTCATTACATGTAGGTTTTACATTTTTGTGCTGTCAAATCTGTCTGATCTTTATTTGGGAGCTTCTCTGTTTTTCATGTTTTATTCCTAGTGTTTTATTGTATCATTTTAAACTTTATATATTTAATACAACTTGAAAATTTTTCATGTATGTTATGACATATGCATTTAATTCTTTCTTCCTAGATAGAAAGCTACCTTTCCCACTTATACCCACTGAATAATTCGTCTTTTTCAAATGGCTAGAAAAACACTTTAGATTTGCTAATCTATTTTTAGACTTTATTTTTTTTACATTGACTGATTCAATATCTGTAACAACAGCATTACATACAATTTATTGATTAATTTGGAATATCTTTAAAATAGTGTCTTATCATGCAGAAATATATTATTTTCTCTAGTTTTCCAGAACTTGATTCATATCCTCATTCATAATATAATAAGATATATCGTCTTAAGTAAATCTAACACATTTCAGGTTACATTAATTTTTCAGTATGTGTAGATTGTGGAGCTACTTTGGCAGGGATAGCCTTGAAAATGATATTTCCTAAGTTGCAATATATGTTTGTAGCAAATTTAAAATTTTTGTTTGTTGGTCTTTAAATAACTTACTAAGTCACCATGTAGGCTGTATTTGTACTTTACA
This sequence comes from Pteropus vampyrus, assembly GCF_000151845.1. Classification (NCBI taxonomy): domain Eukaryota; kingdom Metazoa; phylum Chordata; class Mammalia; order Chiroptera; family Pteropodidae; genus Pteropus; species Pteropus vampyrus. The sequence goes on along the minus strand of NW_011888783.1, from coordinate 31,255,786 downwards.
AAATACATTCTAATGGAAATATTTCTAATATTTTACCATTTAAACAGGTGCTACTATGAGTTTCTAGATGACATTTCATCAAGCTAAGCAAATTATTATTATTATTTTGTTAAAAATACTTAGAAGCACTTGTTTGTTGTTAAGTATTAGATTATATGTGCCCTTCTCAAGAGAAGTTGATTACATTGAAAAATGTTATTTATACAATTCTTGTTCTAGTAATGGAAAGAGCTTGTATTGGATTAACCCTCCCACGTATAAAAAGTGTAAACTCTGAATGAGTATTTAAAATAACTTTTGAAGACACTGAGGAACACCAAAAATCTTATAGAAACTAAGCAATATTAATCCTTGAAAGATGGGTAAAGCAATTAGTGAGCACTACATTTATATGACTTTTCATCATGGTAGTCTCCAGTCTGCAAAAAGGGAGACTCAGAAGTAAGAGTTCAAAAAAACATCACTCTTTACCTGACCCTCTAAATACACATGTGTAGGCAAGGCTCCAAAGAGCTCAACAGAAAGCAGTAGCCTAAAAAAGAATGAGCTCAGTATTTATCTCACTTTCTGCATGATGAAAGTTTGGAATATCACTTGAACCAAGTTAGATTATATGTAAACACTTTAGGTTTTCAATACAAACTTCAAAAACATCGCAACTTAATAGTAAACACTATGTCACAGAACTAAGGGATCTGCCTTGGACTAAGAGCAAAATTGAGACAGACAAGTATTAATTGTTTCCATATTTCAAGGTGATCATTCCATAATTTAGCTACCTGATGACATAGCAGTTCCACTCCTAGATATTTATCATATAGTTTTGTATTTGAAGAAAACTTTGTATTAAAATGTTCGTAGTAGTATTATTATCACAGCAATATAATAAAATACTAGAAAAAAAGATTTCTATCAATGGATAAATGAAAGAGTACAATCATATAGTGAAATGCTATTCCACAATATAATAAATGAATGATATGTACAATAAAAAAGGAATGAAATCCTGATATATTCAAAAATATAGGTGAATTTTGGAAGTATACTAACCAAAAGAAAATACACAATCTACTCATATGAAATTCTTCACTATGCAAAACTAATTTATGATGTTAGGAATCAGATTAGTGGTTACTTCTGTTGAAAAGAATATTAGCTTGACTGGGAAGTGGACATTAGGCATGAGGAAACTTTCTAGGTTAATAGAAATCTTTTATATTTTGATCAGAATATATCACTGTATTTAAATACTTCAATTAAAACCATATGCTTCTCATCAAAAGGCACTGTTTGAATGAAACTTTTATGAAAATGTTTAAATATTTTCCACATACATGGTTTAACCCTTCCTTCATGGTTAATACAGTTTTTTTAAATATGCGTTACCTTGCATACTTCCTCCCCAAAATTATATGTTAAATCTCTAACCCCAGTAACTTAGAAAGTGGCTGTATCTGGAGATAGAGCCTTTGAAGAGGTAATTAAGTTAAAATAAAGTCCTTTAGGCTGAACCCTAATCCAATCTGACTGGAGTCCTTAAGGGAAGAATAGAATGTAACAGAGAGAGACACAGATGTGGGAACAGAGAGGAGGCAGCCTCCTGCAATGCAAAGAGAAAGACCTGAGGAAAAACCAAAACTAACTTGATCTTGGACTTCCAGCCTCTGAAACTATGGGAAAATAAATTTCTGTAGTTTCATCTGTTATGGCAGCTCAAGCAAACTAATACATCTTGTAGTGATCAGACTTACCAAAGGTTTGTTATTTCATTGTTTCTGTTCCTAGGACTAACTTTTAGTTTTATTGATAAAATCTATAGTTTTAATCTATTTTAGCTCTTATTTCTGTTTTGTTTTTATTAGGTTTACTATATTCTAAAATATAACTTATTTCAACTTCTTCCTATTTTTTCCAAACTTTCATATTTTAAGAAATATATACTGAAGGCTTATTTCATCAGTTTATCTATTTAAGTCCTTGCTTTCCATCCATTTCTAAAGTCTGTAATTTCAGTCACAATTTTTCTTTTACCTCAAATGTTACTTATAAGGGATTTAGTTAGAGATGGATTTTGTTTGGTTTCTTGCTGTCTTTTTGTGACTAATTTCTAGAGTATTGCATTGCTTTAAAAGAACATATTTGCTACTTTATTTCTAAGTAAATATATGATAGCAACATATGCATGTAGTTATCCTAGAAATGCAAGAATGATTTAGCATTGGACAATATATGAACTTATCTATTTTCATACATTAAAATACAAAAAAGAACTGACAAAAGATAAAAATGTATTGGATGAAATTTATTATTTCTCACTTAAAAACAGTCAGCAAAATAAAGAAGAACATGTTCAAACTTGACAGACCGGAAATATACAAGAAATATTATGTTTAGATTTGCAACATTAGAAGTGTTTCCTCTGAAGTTGATCAACAATTTTGAAAATATACAAGTGTATCAGTAAAGCCATATATTTCAGTATGACAAGGAAAAATACACATAATTTTTTTCTGGCCAACATTACGAGGTATTGTTATTATGTTGTAGACTTGACTTTAATATTCCTAGGTATTCAGATATCTGTGTGTGTATATGTATGTCTTCCAACGCACACACACACACACACACACACACACACCCAGACACTCACATTGTCTATCCAATTTACATATTAAAGTAATTTATCTGGAAATCCATGAATCTGGAGTATAGTGCACCATAAGCAAATCTTTATGTGTTTTAAAAACTATCTATTACTGAATAAAGTATGAGCTATGATCAAAACAGCTATTCCAATTAAGACCATATTCTAACAGAAAATCTTAATGGAACTGACCATTGTTAATTTGATTACAGGTTCTATTTGTGCCTGTACCAGCTTCAGAGCGAATAGTGGTAAGATATTAAAGGATCAGTTCAACGCTTACTTTGGACACATTTTTACTTGTGGCACTTACTGTTTTTAGTAAGTAACAATTATTTCAGTGTAAAACAAATTTTGATGAAAGGACTGGGGTCCATTAATAATAACCCAACACTACAGCCACTCTTATCAGAACCCTGCTTCTGACAACCACACCAGCACAGCATACATTTCCTCCATGTGTATGTATACACATACATACATACATACATACATACATACATACATACATACATACATATGTATATACATACATTAATATAGTCTCTTAAAAATGAACCTAAAATATAACTGCTCAATATCTCTCTAGAAATATTGCATAAATAAATGTCACACATATTTATCTGAGTTTATCTGAGTTTAATTTCACACTCATTCTGTCCTGTGTTTTGGGCTGGAAACTTAAAATTATATTTCTTAGATTCTTTTGTCAGCTGTTTGCTAGTTAAGTTCTGCCAAAGTGAAGCAACTGTACTATAATCAAATATAGAAATATAAGAAGGAAGAAGCCATATTATTTCTGCTCTGTCTTCTGCATGGCAGGCTACTAGAAATGACTGTTGGCTCTAGCAGTACTGGAGGAAGGCCAGCAGCTTCATCAAAGAGGACTTCAAGCTTCTGCAATATCAGAGTGTGGCCTGTTAGCTGTCCTTTTATCTAATTTGGTGACATTTGCACAGCACTCTCTGCTGGCACAGCAGCAGCCTTGGAGATGGGCTTTGGGTAACATTACTTTCTTTTTCACTCCCTGACCCTTCTTATACTTTTATAACCAGTTCCTCTACTACCTACTCTCATTTGAAATACTTGAACTGGTTTCTGTTTCTCAGCCTGGACAGATAAAATATGAGATACAGAGGAATTTGAAGACTTAAGAGTGTTATAGAAGACAGATATAAAATCTGAATAAATTATGGATTATAGAGTTGTAGTTAGAATTTTGGCATATAAGTGCTAAATGAATACTAGTAACTATTATTTATTGTCATTATTTGGTGCACAATAGTAACATATTAGAATTACTCTTAACCAGTATTAACTATAGGGGTCCATTAGTTTTAGGAGGAATGACCATTGGAATGTCTCCCTGTATATGGACACTTCTATTTCTTTCATTATCTAATTGATTGGTTTAGGACAGCACTGGTAATCTATCATTTCTTGTCAATAGCCTTTATGACTCCATTAGGAAGCTAGGTTTGCCTTTGCCATGTAAAATTTTTGCAAATTAGGTTTTTAAAAACACTATCCTAAAATTATCGCTTGAAAGAAAAATGTTCTTGGAAAACTATTCCCCCAAAATACATGACTCAGGATAAATATTCATCTCAGAGATGCTGTTTTTGTAATTGATATCAACTTGTATCAAAACATACATCTTGGAAAGCTTCAAATATCACCTTATTCATTACCAGGGAGCTTATTAATTCTAGTTTCAATTTCTTCCCAAATTAATTTTTTTCAGCTTTGTTTTAACCATTTGTAGATTACACCAGAAGCCAAAAGATGTCATGATTACTGGAGAAGAAGGTTGAGTGTGAGAAGTGAGGTGGGAAAGATTTGTATACAAGAAATTAAATAAAGAGATTACAACATGGAGTATTATATGAAGTGGATACCATAAAGGTAATAAAATTATAGATTTTTGCAGATGGAAACTTACTTATTATATGGAATTGTGTATCATTTTTCTAAAATATGTACTTCGTATATACAGATCCATTTCAGATCCACAGTGTTTGTAAGTATAGAAATAAAATACCATACATGTTACCCAAAGAACCATACACTTCAACCTAAAGTGTTAGAAATTTCCTGCTGAGCAAATAATTCTTGGCAGATAAATGGTCAGATATATCACAGAGCCCTCAAGAAATATATATATTTAAAATATAAAGTTATATATATATATATACAATTTTATATATATATAACTATATATAAAACTATATATATACATATATATGTATATATAGTACATGCTGTTTCTCTAAATAAATTGTCTAATACAGAAAATAGAAACGAGTTACTTTTAGTTTTTAAAATTTCATGTAACAAGTCGGCTAGGAATTTTGTAGAATTTGGCGAGGAGAGCTTGGCACAGGAATTGGGAATTTATATTCTAAAGATGTCTTGCATAGCTTCATATGGACCAAACCAATTATAGTTCTCCCTGTGCTTATTCAGGCAATGAAGGAGAAAAATTAGCCTTCTATTTTCTGTATGCAAATTTAAAAAATAAACACTTCTATTAATATTTTATGTCTCAATTTTTAAATTTACATGCAAGTAACTCTATAAAATAAAACACTTAAGACTGAAATATGAAATCTAAGCAGACAGCTCCCAAACATCTCAGAATTGGGAATTCTACATTAATTCATTCAGGGTCGCTATTCTGGATTATGAGTCACAAGTAGTAAGAGGCATGTGATAATAGTTTTCCTCTACTCCAGTTATGAGCAAATAAAATGAGCAAATAAAACTCTTTATTTCCTTCTGGCTTGAAATGTCTCTGGCCCTCTTCAACAGCAGAAACAGCTTCCGGAAAATGGCCTCCTTCTCACCAGGACAAAGGCCTTTTCCTTGGCTTTCCAACCATTGATAAATCCTTAACAGTATTCAGAAGTCTAGCCATAATGATTCTGGCAAAATAATAATTAGCTTTCTGACCTCTGAAGGTCAAAATATAATCAAAATGAGAAAAAAAGATACTGAATGATCATATATGGTACATGTCTAGAACAAGAACAATGTAAAAGTATTTCTAATCATAGAGAGGTGAAATATACACTCTATTTCCTCTATTATTTTCTATAGTTAACTTTTTGTTTGTTTGCTTTCTAACAAGTAGATTTCTTATGGAGTGCTTTTGTGTAAAACACCTGTGGAAGATAAGAAAAGGGAACAGATTAGGCAGAGGGAGATGCAATCTTTTTAATATAGATGATAGATAGATAGATAGATAGATAATATATATTTAACATTTTCAATTAGAGAGAGATGCCATCCTAAGGAAAGCGTTATCTGACTTTACTTGGAGTTTCAAGATAGGATAAACTTTCAGGAGCTGTCCCAAGTTGGGTCAAGAAGGTCAGGACTTTATCCCATGTTACTTAAGGTATGTTTTCCTTGAAAAGAAAGAATGACCTTGGATGATGCAGAACTCATTAGCTAGAGCAATCTCAAAAGAGGAGTGATAGATGATGGATGCCTGCTGGTAACATTCCCAGGAGCTGGGGTAATAAGACTTTTAATTCTGAAGGGGGATCTGAATGATATAACCAGCATCCTTTATAGATCACTTCTTGTGTGGCTCAGATCCATTTCTCCATGGTATCTTGACCCTCATCTCTGAAGTTCTAGGCCAACTGTTGGTCACCATGGCTTTCTCAGTCTGTTTACTATCAAAATTGACCAAGAGAGTAAAGTGTGGCACTCAAGCTGGTGACTTAGTTAGATGCCAACCACATTCCTCCATACTCCTATTGTGTAACAGCAGCCAACTTTCTTTTAATAATCAAAGTCAATAACTCATCTTATAATGGGAATTCCTCTTCTTATCTGCTAGACCTTTAACACAGGGAGCCTAAGTGCCAAGGTGGCAATTATAGTTTATAGTTCAAAACAACTCTTACCAAATCCCTAACGGAAGGACTCCCTGGCAGGAGCATGAACTGTTTTTTGTTATAAATTAAAACTTTTTTTGAAAAAATTTTTAACCCAGAATATTTTAAGGGTAAAAGACGAAAATAGTAGGCAAATGTACTATATGGTTACCGTAATCACTTATGACTCAATGAAAATAATTATGCAACTCTTGCTAGGGAAGAAAATCTCATTTGATATATCAACACAGAGTTTTCTTTTAGTGGAGTGATTGATTTTTCTGTACTATTTCATTACGTTATGGATGATTATTTATAAATGACCCATTAATGTGAGGTAAAGCTGTGTGTGCGTGCGTGTATGTGTGTGTGTGT
>NW_011888783.1:31245256-31248021 GCF_000151845.1 Pteropus vampyrus | reverse complement strand
GTATTGTATTGTATTGTATTGTATTGTGTAATTTATTGGTGTGACATTAGTCAATAAAATTATATAGGTTTCAAGTGTATAATTCAATAATATATCATATGTATATTGCATTGTCTGTTCACCAACCAAAGTTAAATTTCCTTCTGTCACCATGTATTTGACCCTCCCAGTAGATTTATTTTCATTATCTCCTTTCTATTCAACTGCATCATTCAGTTAATTATCTCTATTTCTTCCAGTTTCTTGCACAAACAAGGAAGCTTCTGCACAAAGACAGTTTATTTGGAATCATTTTTGCAGAATAAAATAGAACTTTAAAAAACCTTGTATTATTACCCTTATTGATTCCTGAACTAAGTGATTGTAACTAAAAAGAAGTAATTCAACACTATCACTTGTTTTAGATTCCAAATTTTATTGTAGAAAAGTGATATCATCTTTATTGTTCTCTAGGGGTCAAATCATTATTTCATCTTGTTTTCTCTTATTCTTACTTTGAAAAGATTTTCTAAAACCTTTTTCAAATAGATTGGATCCTTAACTCTAGTGCACTTATAAGAGAATTTTCATTGAATCTCACTGAAAAATTCTAAGGATTAAAACAATTTTTTCATCTTAATGTTCCATCATCAAATCTTAATAACAATGTACTTTGTTGGTACTAAGAGCATATAAAAAACTTTATCATAAAAACTATCTTTCCTGTTAGGTGAGAATGCAGAAGACAGTTTCACATGAAAAAGCCAAGGCAGAGTCAGGAGTGTAAACCAACTAGTATTTTTTTCAAAAGCTTAGGTCACAAATACTTACAGATGAAAAGAATACATCTACTGGTATTCTCTTGAAAATTATGATCCATTCTTGTTATCATAATGATTTGTGATCAAGAAAAAATGTATGCTGGGATGTCTGAATTCTGCTAACGTTTTAAATCAAAGATAACAGTCTATCTCCAAAACTGGTGATCTAATCACAGGAAATAACATCAGTCAAATATTTAATATTGAATAATTCTTCTATGATTCGTATAGTATGCTTTCTTTTTCACAGTGACACATAGTCTTTCAAAGACAGTAGTAAATAAAAGGAAACAACTCGCATACAACATGCACTTTTTAGGTCTCAGCTCAACCACCAACAACTCAGAAAGGATTTACCTAACCTTAGTGATCAATTCAACTATCCAGATTTTATATAACTTCATTGATATGCACTTCTTAATACTTATCACAGTTATAATTTCACATTTTCTAGATGTATTTTATGGTTGGCTCTCCTACTAGATTATGGGCTACATGACAGGCATTTTGTTTTTTGTTTTAATCTTTTTTGGAGAAGTAAGATGATAGTTTTATCATTCTACAACCAGTGCCTAGTAGAGTGCATGGCAAAGAGGAGGCAAAAAAAAAAAAAAAATGTATTTATTACCTCATTGACTGAATAATGAATAAAATAAGAATTAAAAATTATTACTGATTTTAATGATCTAGATAGCTGTCAGGTTAAAAAATTAAGAGGACTCAGTTAACATGGCCTTATGCAGTTATTTTAGTATCTCCTCTCAAGACATCAGGAAAAAAATATCAATTAAACATATAGCATATAAACAATATTTTAAAAGGATTAGTTCTCCTAAACAAAACCAATAACTTAACAATATGTTAAACACCTCTGTATACCAAACATAAAAGAAAACATACGTCAGTGAGCTGGGTGGATATTTCATGAAAAGCTGAAAAAAAGATGGACATGAATAGGATAATGGAGATCAAAGGCAACATATGGGTGGCAAGGTCCAAAGGCAAGGGAAAAAGTATGAAAATGGGGGCAATAATGACCTGTGCAAGACACATAAAAAGATTTCAATTATTGTATGAGATTGGCAGTCTGAGTATCTATAATTTTAAAGCTTTTCAGGTGATTCTATTGTATAATCAAGATTGAGAACCACTAAGAAAAGTTATTTTTGTATAAAGTATGCAAATCGATGTAAAATACCTGCTATAAATAGAAAAATGGACTCTACATGCTAACAATGCAGAGAAAAAGAAATATGGATGGCCATAAAGTAAAATTGTGCAAAAAAAAAAAATTTTAGTCTACTAGTAATCAGAGAAATAAAATTTCAATTATGATTGAATATAATTCCACATTCAGATAGTCATAGTAGGAAAAAAAGAACCCTGATTATTAAGGAGAATGTGGGGAAATAGAAACATTTATAAATTACTGATGTTAATGTAATAATAAAATTACTTGAACACAGTTTGAGTTAGGACTAATGGCTTTATTAGCTTTTTTAAAACACATTTTTGGCAAGACTATTTCATCAATGATACTTGTGTATTTCATTTGTTCCAAATAACTTTTAATTTTTAAATTACAGCTGACATACAATATTATATTAGTTTCAAGTGTATAACATAATGATTAGACATTTATATAACTTATGAAGTGATAACTCTGATAAATCCAATGCTTATCTGATATCATACATAGTTATTACAATATTATTAACTATATTTCTTATGCTATACTTTACATCCCCATGACTATTTTGTAACTACCAATTTGTACTTCTTAATCCTTTCACCTGTTTTACCCATGTCCCTAATGCCTCTCCATTTGTCAACCGTCAACATGTTTTCTGTATCTATGAGTTTGTTTCTGTTTGGTTGGTTTGTTTGTTTTGTTCTTTAGATTCCACATATAAGTGAAATCTCTATCTGACTTACTCCACTCAGCACAATATACTCTAGGTCCAT
>NW_011888783.1:31242698-31245206 GCF_000151845.1 Pteropus vampyrus | reverse complement strand
TTTTAATTTTTAAATTACAGCTGACATACAATATTATATTAGTTTCAAGTGTATAACATAATGATTAGACATTTATATAACTTATGAAGTGATAACTCTGATAAATCCAATGCTTATCTGATATCATACATAGTTATTACAATATTATTAACTATATTTCTTATGCTATACTTTACATCCCCATGATTATTTTGTAACTACCAATTTGTACTTCTTAATCCTTTCACCTGTTTTACCCATGTCCCTAATGCCTCTCCATTTGTCAACCGTCAACATGTTTTCTGTATCTATGAGTTTGTTTCTGTTTGGTTGGTTTGTTTGTTTTGTTCTTTAGATTCCACATATAAGTGAAATCTCTATCTGACTTACTCCACTCAGCACAATATACTCTAGGTCCATCCATTTTGTTGCAGATGGAAAGATTTTATTCTTTTTTTATGGCTGAGTAATATTCTACTCTATATATGTACCACCTCTTCTTTATCCATTTATCCATTGATGGATACCCACGCGTCTCTATATCTTGCCTATTTTAAACAATGTTGCAATAAACATATAGATGCACATGTCCCTTCAAAGCAGTGTTTTAGGTTTCTTTAGATAAATACCCAGAAGTAGGCTTACTGGCTTTTTCTTTGTCTCTTGTTATAGTTTTGGTTTTAAAGTCTATGTTGTCTGGTATTAACATTGCTACCCCAGCTTTTATTTTGCTGTTTTCATTTTCATAAAGTACCTTTTTCTATCCCTTTACTTTTAGTCTGTGTGTGTCTTTCGATCTGAAGTAAATCTCTTGTAGGCATCTTGTTTTCTTATCTTTTCAGCCACCCTATGATACTATTTATTTCTTATTGCATCATATCAGAAAGCATACGATAGGTGGCACCACTATTGGTAGTGTTAGGCTTGATAACTTTGCTATGGTAGTGACAGCGAGATAGTTTCTTTGGAAAGGATTTTACTTTATATTTAGAAAGTAATATTGTGTAAATATGGGTTCACCTCATAGTTTTATCTTTTGTTAATAATACTTATATAAATCAATTATTATATTAGCATTGAAAAATTGTGATTTTATAATTTTGTCACTTTTCATTTACTTATTAGCTGGTATTATTACCTAATGATCAGAGTTTAATCATCAACTGGGGTGAACACCAGTGCCTTATAAAAATGCAGAGTAAGTGGTTAATTTTTTTATTTTTCATTTCCAATTTTGGCGTAAAGAGTTTCTATATAATAGTTAACTTTATTAGTGATATATGAGGCTTTTTCCTCTTGTTTTGATTTTTATTATGTAACCATCAATTGCAGACATAATTTATTTTGATGTTTATGTTGTACCTAATTAGGCCCATGATAACTCCTTCAAACTGTCTCCAGGGTCCATCTGATATAGCATCAGTAGTTTCTGTACTCTTTGCTTTCTTACATAAGATATCCTGCAATTAACCTGTATTTTCTCTGTTTCTTACTTGGAATAGAATTTTTTCTACAAAGCCCTGATTTTTTTTTCATCGGGAATATTTTTGGAAACCAAGATTTCAGAACTAAGGGTGTTTTGAAATAATTGCTATTTAGGTGACATTGTTTCTACTTATTTTCAGTGACCAGAGCTAGGAAATACATATTTTTTAAATAGACATTATGTGTTCATATTGATATTTTTTACTTTTTTATATTTAATATTTATATCTCTTTTCTCTTACATTATGAATATTAGTTTTTATTAATGTTAATATATTAACATAATTACTTACTTGTTTTATCTCATGGTATGTTCGGAATGGTGTCAAAATTACAATGGTAACAGTAGTATTATCATTATACCTATTAAGTTAGATTTAAGATTTCTTTGCTGGTCTTTCTTTCTCTTTCTCTCTTTCTCTCTTTCTCTCTTTCTCTCTTTCTCTCTTTCTTTCTTTCTCTCTTTCTTTCTTCCTTCCTTCCTTCCTTCCTTCCTTCCTTCCTTCCTTCCTTCCTTCTTTCTTAACATATATACCACCAAGAATATACAGAACACAATGTTTAAAGTCTCTTGATAAACTATCACCCCCTCTGTTGTTGATGTTACCAAACTGATAAATAGCTAGAATCATTTAATTCTACTTATTTTAAATTTTAGTGTTTGCTTTTTATATAATTTGCATTTTCGAATAAGCAAAACACATATATAGCTCAAAGTAAAAGTTACAATATCTTTTATTGAGACAAGTCTCTTTTCTATCTTTTTAAAAATATTTTCCTTAGATATTTTAAATCAAATTTATTGGGATGACATTGGCTAATAAAATTATATAGGTTTCAAGTGTACAATTCAATTATACATCATATATATAATGCATTGTGTATTCACCACTCAAAGTTAAACTTCTTTCTGTCACCACATATTTGACTCTCTTTACCCTTATCAACTTCCCCTTTCCTCCTTTCCCTCTGGTAACCCCTATCTTTACCACAGTTCTCCTGCTGCCTCCTGTAGTTGTCTCTATAGCTTGTCGTTTGTATTTC
>NW_011888783.1:31237300-31242648 GCF_000151845.1 Pteropus vampyrus | reverse complement strand
AAATAGCTAGAATCATTTAATTCTACTTATTTTAAATTTTAGTGTTTGCTTTTTATATAATTTGCATTTTCGAATAAGCAAAACACATATATAGCTCAAAGTAAAAGTTACAATATCTTTTATTGAGACAAGTCTCTTTTCTATCTTTTTAAAAATATTTTCCTTAGATATTTTAAATCAAATTTATTGGGATGACATTGGCTAATAAAATTATATAGGTTTCAAGTGTACAATTCAATTATACATCATATATATAATGCATTGTGTATTCACCACTCAAAGTTAAACTTCTTTCTGTCACCACATATTTGACTCTCTTTACCCTTATCAACTTCCCCTTTCCTCCTTTCCCTCTGGTAACCCCTATCTTTACCACAGTTCTCCTGCTGCCTCCTGTAGTTGTCTCTATAGCTTGTCGTTTGTATTTCTAGTGTTTCTTTATGCAAAAAGAAGCAAATACTCATGTCTTGTGTACTCAATTTATATAATATTTTGTTTCTTATAGAAAATATAACTACTATATAAACTGTTCAGTTTCTTGCCTTTTTTAACTCAAAAATATAGAGATTACTCCCTATCAGTGTTAAAATACTGTCATTATTTTTAATTGCGTATAATTTCATTGTGTAGGTGGTAAATAATTGTTTCAATTGGTACCCTGCTGATAAGACATTTAATTCTATTTTTTTGTTATAACAAATAATGTTACAGTAAGTGATCATATGCATCCATTGTTTTATGGTTATATAGAAGTCAAAGGGCAAATTTATATATATAATTTTGTTAGACTCAAGATATATTAATTTTTAAATAACATACATTTAAATAATATAAAATAACGTAATTTGTGAATAAACTGAATGGAAACGGTGTGGGCAGACAAACTCTTTTGAAAAGCTTAATGGTTTTTAGAAAAGTAAGGTGAGAGAAGAATATAATTACTTTTTAAAATATAAATATAACTTTTAAAGAGTACCTTCATATTCCATGAATATGCATTAAATGTTCTAAGCATTTAATTTACATAGTGAAAACCTTATGTCTTATATACCAAATGCGATTGCTAATCAATTAGGTGTTAGATTATAATGCAATAAAATTGTGGCAGTAGTAATAAATTTCATAAAAGTTTTTCCATTTGCCTTGGTCTAATAATGTAAGATATAGACTGTAATTCAATGATAGTGTCCATCAAATTTTTTTTAGGCATGTTGCTTATTTTAGGAGTTTCTTTTAATAAGAAATTCCATGATTAAGATTAGATTCTATAAGTTCTCCTCTAATTTCCTTTGTCAAGCAACTTTATAGTTTGAATGAATTTTTTCTGAAAACTTGGAATTTAGTAGAAGTTGTTTTCTAGAAAACAAAGATAAATGAACTCATTTATTATTGCTCTTATTTTTATTGCATTAACACAGAATAGGTAAATTTATATCTATGATTTTTACTTTCTATCTTAATCACTTCCTTCAAAATGCTTTTCACACTTTAACCTGTCTTCCTATCCCACCCTAAAAATGTGGTTTTCCATTATTTAGTTCATATGTATGAGAAATGACCTGCTTTAAATAATCATTCTATTTACCTCTCAAGGAGATATCTTATTACTTTCTTCTGGGGACTAATAACTGCCTTTATTAAAATTCAAGCAAGTCTTTTAAAAATTCTGTAAATGTAGCATTGATTAGTCAAAACAAGAAAAAGAAAATTACCCCTACTCTGTTAAACATTAGCATCAGAAAAAATTGCTTAATAACTCTACATCAAAAATTTAATTTATGTAATCAAAATATGGCAGCATTCCATGCACTATTCCTTTACATTTTTTTCTTTCCAGCACCTTATGAGAATTAAATAAAATTAATATGATTATATTCTACTTCACTTGCAGTTAAATTTCAACAATGAAAGAAAACATTTTTTTTCAATTTTTGTAATTAAGTCTTTAAAGAAATCACGGTTTATTTTACCAGTTAAGGAAGCACAAGGACCCAGGTATAATGGTATATTTTCTAACATTCCTTTTTTATTTTATAAAAGTTTGTATGCAGATTATTTATAGTGAATTTGCTATCTAATCCACATTTACCTTGTACTTGAAAATTGATTGATATTCAGAACTAATTACAATTCTGCCATTTAGGAAATAATGACAAAATAATCATAAATTTAGTATTAATAATTAAATTTTATAGAAATCATATCAATTTATCAAAAATGTATACAAATAATATTTGCAATGTGTGAATCTTATTAATTTGCTCTTTTTCTTGTTTTGTTTCAAATATTCACCTTTCAGTTCATATAATACAATAATACATATAAGTTCTGAACACACAAGCCAAATTAAGAATTGATGAACTTTCCACCCTTTCTCACGGCTTAAAAGCCATCTGAATTTTCTCAGGAAGAAAGAAATGTGATTGAGAGATAAATTACTCTTTAACTTCAAATTCACAAACTTTCACTTTAAGGAAGACATAAGCAAAGTTAATATCTAAGAATCAAGAAGATAGAAGGGCTAGAATATATATATAACATGTTGTTATCTAATACTTATGGCATAAAATATATAATATGTTAGTATTACATATTAATAATTTTTTATTCCACAATTCCATCATAATGTGGATAATGCTAAGATATGGAAGCCAGAAAAACCCTGGTTCAAATCTTGCCATTTTTCTCACTTGAGTACATTTCTAAACTTTTCTGTTTTACTTTTGTTTTCTATAAAATAGAGGAGGAAGACACCTAATTACAGAGTTCTTTAGGATGTTCTGAATTACTATAGGCAAGTAAAAAATTACCTAATATCTCTGTGTCAGGATAACAATAAGTGCTTATATGTACTAAATCTCCAAAATCCTTTAAGGCAGATTGTATTAGTATCCACAATTTACAAATCATGGAAAGAAAATTACTGCGGTACTGTGAGAATAAACACATGGCCTAAAGTCAGACAGCCTGTGTAACCAAGCGCCCAAATCCAAGTTAGCTTGATTTGCCTTCTACTTCCTTCTACTATGCCTCAGCTGCCACAGAGCTAGGTATACAGTAGGTGTTCAAGAAATGTTGAGCCTCTTCCTCACTCTTTTCTAACATTAAATAGCCTGGGAAAGTGAATTCACTGGGACTTTAGCAAGACATGTGTGTTTGCTATGGAACTGAGATATAAAGTAACACTGAATAATATAAAACTTTACCATTTTCAATGTTAAAAAACAGGAACACTTGTGGAAAACAGACAATTTGGGGAGAATTTTTGTTCTCACCTCTGTGCTTTATGATACAATTGGGACAAATGTTTATTAGGCAATAACTTTCTCTGCCCAGTGTTATTACCCAAGGCACAGTCTATGGTCATTTTCTGTCTGTAGTTTGTCATTTGGGTTAAATTTACTGCTAAGAAAAGGACATATTGTCAAGGCACAAATGTAAGTTCTCTATTGGTCTTGCCAACAGACATGGTAATAAGTGCTGCAACCCCCACTTAACTTCATCAGCCATCAGCAGGAGTATACTCTATCATGGAGGCATTTAAACTTTCTAACTAGTTAACTTTTCTGAGAAATCATGCTGTTGGTTTATTTTGATGAGTCTTATTTGTTATTTTTCATTTGCTTATGCCTCACTTATTCTTCTCATTTAAGAATCTTTTAAGATCTCTCACTGAGCTAATTGTGAAGGATTCAAGAATACAGAGCCTATGCCCCCCTTTTATCAGTGTTCTGTTTGGAACAAAGGACGTGCACTGGGGAAAATGTGCATGGAAGTTATTAATAAGGCTATTAGTTTCCTACATTTCTGTAGGACTTTGCAATATAAATTTAAAGGCCCTTCACGTGCCCTTTCATGCTCCTTACAACATTGTGACTTTCAAAGTCAAATATTATTATCCAAATTCACATACTAAGAAATTTTGGAGTGAACTATTTGTAAAAATATCTAGCTAGTAATTAGCAATGAATACTCAAACCTAAGCTTTAGGATTTTTAGTTCAGTGCTTTTGTCAGCACATGGTAACAGAAAGAAATTACTATAGTGTTTTTTTTTTTTGGTCATTTATTTCTTAGCTGCCTTAAATAATGCTTGAATAATTTGTTAAAGAAAATAATTTCCTGGAAATTTCTAAAAAATGGTAACTATGAACTAATATTTTTGTATGTTTTTATGTTATGTTTTTAAGCAAAATAAAAGCGCATGATACCGTATGAATGAATTGTCTGCCATCCCACTCCTAGTTTGAGCAAAAATTTCCACAAAAAAGAAATTTCTCAGAGTAATTCCATTGAATCTGGAAGCTACTGCAAATATTTTGAGCTCATCATGAAACTAAGGTGAGCAGAACAATTAAAAATGGGTTGGAGACTTCTGGTTTCAGTTATGACATGTAATAAGATTAGATGTCATCAATTCCTCCCTTAAAACAAGAAAAAGCTAAACGAATTGAAAATCAGTAACTTTTCTTGGTCCCATCAGAGAACTGTGGTTGTAGAGAAACTTCCAACTCTGAAATGTGGAGATACAACAAATACATTGTGTTACAACTGAGATTTGCTTACCTGGAGCAGAAATACCCGGAGCGATGTATCAACTATATCTTTTACCTTCTGTATTTTAATGTTTTGACATCTGGAGTCTTGCTGACTCTGGAGGGACTTCCTTCCCAAGGTTAGCTAATTCCCAGAGATAATAAGTAACTTGCCAGTGATTGTTCTTTTCAAATGCAAACCAACCAATCCAGAGCCCATATCCTAATTATCTCTTTTATTAGGCTCTTGTATCTAGTAAAAACAAAAAATTGAATCAAAATTAATAATTTTCCACAATGAAAGCAACAGGCTCAGGTTGTTTCACTGGTGAATTTTACCATATATTTAAGGAATAAAGGATACCAATTCTCTAACATCTCTTTCAGAAAATAGAAGTAAAGAGGACATATTCTAAGTCATTTCATAGTGTTAAGCCAGCATAACCCTAATATGGAAACCAGATAAAGACAGTACTAGCAAAGAAAACTACAGATCATTATCTCTCATTAAGATGGATGTAAAAATCTTTAAAATATTAGCAAATCAAATCTAATAATATATAAAGTAAATTTTACTTTATACCCCATTGCAAATCAAAATTTTTTTAAAGTATGCAAAGCTGATTAAGCATTTGAAAATCATTCAGCCACTATAATCCATCACACCAGCCGAATAAAGAGGAAAATCATATCATTATGTCAATTGAGAGAGAAAAAATTTTGACAAAATCCAACATCCATTTATGATTAAAAACTCTTAGTAAACCAGAAATAGAGGAGAATTTGATCAACTTGATAAAGAACATCTAGAAAA
>NW_011888783.1:31230401-31237250 GCF_000151845.1 Pteropus vampyrus | reverse complement strand
CAAAGAAAACTACAGATCATTATCTCTCATTAAGATGGATGTAAAAATCTTTAAAATATTAGCAAATCAAATCTAATAATATATAAAGTAAATTTTACTTTATACCCCATTGCAAATCAAAATTTTTTTAAAGTATGCAAAGCTGATTAAGCATTTGAAAATCATTCAGCCACTATAATCCATCACACCAGCCGAATAAAGAGGAAAATCATATCATTATGTCAATTGAGAGAGAAAAAATTTTGACAAAATCCAACATCCATTTATGATTAAAAACTCTTAGTAAACCAGAAATAGAGGAGGATTTGATCAACTTGATAAAGAACATCTAGAAAAATTCCTATAGTCATGTTGATAATATCTACCCTTGAAATGACATGATAGAAATGACACTTTACTTCTGTGTTTTTTCTCCCCAAACCTATAACCTCAGACTAATCATGAGTAAAACACCAGTCAAATCTCAACTGAGGAACATTCTATAAAACATCTGGTCAATATTCCTCAAAACTGTCAAAGTGATCAAAAACACTGACAGTCCAAGAAATTCTCTCACAGCTTAAAGCATCCTTAGGAGAGGTGATGGCAAAAATCCACATGATATCCTGGAAGGGATCTTAGAACTAAAAAAAGAACATTAGGATAAAATTAATGAAATCTGAATAAAGTATTGACTTTAGTTAATAATTTGTATAAGTATTGCTCCTTTATTTTTAATGAATGTATATACTAATATAAGATGTTAATAATAGAGAAACTAATAAATACAAACTTTCTATATTATCCTTATATTTTTTCCTGTAAATCTAAAGCTATTCTAAAAACAAAGTTCATTTTAGAAAAGGCATCAAAGGTATTAGATGCCAATCTCAACATCTTTTTAAACAGCTTTGTGTGTACATGTCTTTGTTGCAGATTATGCCGCAGATTGCTATTAAATTGTATGTAAATTTTGCTTCATTCTCAGAGATTCTATCTTTATTGTGCTGTTTCCTTGTTTGTCACATGGGTAGAGAGGACTGAACAATTTGGTAAACCCTGTTAGTATTTGTTTCCTATTGAAAGAATGTCTTGTCTTATCAGATAATCTTTTAATTATATAATTCTCCATCCCTTCCCCAAAGCAATGAGCCTTTTTTTTAAATAGTGAAAAAACACATTTTCAAAAATATTGAAATGAAATATTTCTGTCACTTTCTTTCATATTTTGCCTCGCACTCCCTTATCCCTTTCAGCCATAGGTACTGAGGCTAAGTGCCAGATTCCTGCCTTGTTTCTGAACCAACCCTTATTTATTAGTCTTTTGATCTTGACAAGGTGAAGTGTGGATTATCAACCCTTGGGAATGGCTAGGCAGTGAGTCAGGTCCTGTAGATTTGATTCACACCTGCACTGGCTTCTTCTTCTTCCACTGTCCCATATAACAAAATACCATAATACCTTCAGGCTTAGCCTGAAGTGGAAGTAATAATATTAATATAATGCATAATATTCTGTCACAAATAATAATCCAATCCCAGTCTCTCAGGAGGGTTAATAGATATTTGAAAACAATTGTCAAGTCACCCAGAAATGTTTTCTCCAGATGAAGTATACACATTTATGGATCCTCCAACATCTTGATTGTCCTTTCAAAAAGACTTCTTCCGTTTGGATATGATCTCCAAAGACAAAATATTATCTCAGTGCTGAATCCAATAATCATGATCTTCATCATCAAGTGCTTAGGAAAATGCTAAAAGATGGAGTGGTTTGCAGATTACATAGATATACCAGAGTGTCTTGCCTTTTAGATACTAAAAGCTATATGACCATTAAAAAATAATGAAGCTTGTGATAAATTCCCATTGAGTGTCTAGTCATGAAATCCTCTGGGGATTAAGAACAACCAAGGTCAAGTCAAAACTTGATATAAATAGGGAGGGTTTTATGGAGAAGGTGGTTTAAAGCCGGACCTTGAAGAACATTAACAATATTTTTTTCAGAGGAAAAGAAGTTATTTTCAGTAAGAGAGAAGGCAAGTTCCATCAGTATCAGGGGCTCATCTTTTGTTCATACCTTAATATGTAACGTGAGATGAGTAACTTCAAATATGAGAAGCTCGAAAAAAAAGGAAGATGACTCTGCACACAGAAATTCTCTATCAGTCCGGTGACCCTTATATCAGACTTTAAAGAAACTTCAGGAGATGCAGGAAAAATCATTTAACTATCTCTTAGCCCCCAAGGGCCTCACTCACTCTCAGTATAGCAAAAATGTTGGCTGAATAGCCAATATGAATACTAAAGAGTTTTAAAGATAAGTTATGATCTAAAATAATAAATATTGAATTCTTGAAACTCTAGAGTCATTCATCCCAAACATGGGGCTAATCTGGCATAAAAGGCTGTGGAAAATACAAAATCTTGATCATAACAACAAACATCTTCTACAGTCTGATCTGATCTTCTACAGCATTCACTCTGACCACTGACTTTGTGATTAGATGATTTTGAATCTTGGTTTCTATGGGCTGTGTTTCTGACAACAATAATAACTAATTGTTCTTCAGAGACACAGAACCAAATAGTATATGTGTGTGTGTGTGCGCACATGCATGTGTTATAAGACATTATCTCACACGATTATGGAGGCTGGGAATTCTCAAGATCTGCAAGTAACAAGCTGGAGACCCAGGAGAGCTGATGATATATATCCAATCAGAGTCTGAAGGCTTGAGAATCAGGAGAACCAATGATGTAAGTTCCAGTCCAAATCTGAGTCAAGTCTAAGTCTGAGGGCATGAGAAAACCTATGTCACAGCTTGAAGACAGGCAGAGAGCGAATTCTTTCTTAGTCAATCTTTTTTTTTATTCAGTCCCTCAAAGGACTGTATGTGGCCTACCCACACTGGGGGGGAAAGAAATCTGCTTCATTGATTCAAATGTTGATCTCATCCAGAAATATACTCACAGATATAACCAGAATTATGTTTAATCTAATATCTGGGCTCCCAGTGGCCCAGCCAAGTAGATATATAAAATTAATCATCACACTAATATTTATTGAGAACTCAATACATTTCTGTTATTTAAACTTGACTTTAATCTTATTGTATTTAACTTAATCTTCCCACACACTCTAAGAGCTCAGTCCAACTATCATCTCTACTTTTCCAATGAATAATCAGAAGTAGAGAGCTGTAAATATCTCTCCCAGGTATCATACCTCTAAGTGGCAGAAGAACATCTCTCTGGTCTCAAAACTGTCTAAACTATTATGTCACGTGTTAACTGACCCCACTGTCTTTATATTTTGTGTTCCACTGAGCCAGCCAAAATGACCACAATTCCAACTTTGGTAGCAGTGTTTGCTCTAATGAGAGTTAACTTAAATCACAGCTTTGCCTATATATTTTGCACAGTAAGCCTGGCTAAGGACCTGATTTTCCCATTTTTATAAGATGACTATGGGAAAAAAAAAAATCACAATGCTTTTCGGGGGCGGTCTAGAAAATCTAACTACTAGAATATGGAACATATGAAGGATAATGATAGTAAATGACTAAGATTCAATGACACCTGTGAGTTGAGATGTAGTGCTTCTTACTGTTTGCCTGATTCAACCCCTCAATTTCTCTAAGAGTAAATTGAGACCTAACAAAGTTGCTTTTATGACTCATCCAAGGCTCCATAGAGTGGTATATCTAAAATCGTGTTAAATTAAAGAAAATCTTGAATAACAGCAGCCAAATACATACTCCATGTTCTGGTAACACTAAACTACTTATAGTTCCTTGCTCACTGTTCCATATTGCTGCATATCTCTGTTAAGTGATGTGCTGTAGTAGGCTCTTTTATGAGAGACAATTATGTATATCTCTTCCCCGGAGCCCATTGTTAAACATTTAGCAGCCCACTACTGCCTTTTTGCCTTTTTTCTGCTAATCACTTTTTTTTCATACTTTCCCTATCATTTTCCCCTATTCTTTTTTTTAAAGCTACTCATCCATTCCTTAAAAATCAGCTAATGCAGAAATGATGTCAGAAACATGGCAGTGTAAGGGATCTCCCCTTATCTCTCTCCTTAAAACTACAAAGAGCTGAACACCCACATCCCAACAAATAACATCTAACCTGCACACAAGCACATTTGAGAGATCTGCTCATCAGAGCATCTGAAGGTGAGCCATTAGTGCACAAGACAGGGAGGCAGAGAACAAGAAACAAAGCTAGGTGCTGCAGAAAGCAGCCCTAGCCCATATCTCTCAGCAGGGGGAAGGGGAGGGGGAGAACAATGTGATGGTTTCTTGGCTCTTTGAAGCCCCAAACAGTCTTGCCTGAGGGATAAGGATCTCCTACTCAACAAAGCCCAGGAGCAGGGCAGAGACCCAGTGCAGAGGGGACAGTAGTGTCTTAGCAATCACCTTTGCCAGGCAGAAAGCTGAGTCATGGAGCCTGGCTGCCTTCCCCTACTATCCTAGAGTGTTTTCTCCCATTACCCTCCCAGATAGAGCACCAAGTCACAGGGGCTATCACACAACAAGAACTGAAACATACACAGCAGATGATCCCAGACATAGGGGAGGAGATATAGACGCAAAGTAGCCGAAGCCTGAGCCAGTATCACTGGAAGGAAAACAGTCACACACAAAGCTGACCTCTCCTAGCCCATGCCACTTCCATCCAGTCAGGCTGATTTGCAAGGAAGCAGTACCGGAGCTTCAGAGTGTTTTCAGAGACTCAGAATCCCATAATTCTTCACATTCTCCAATGGGGTGAAAACTTGGAACCAAGGTGACTTGGTCACAGAGGAGATACACAACTTTCCAGAAGAAAAAAAGGTGTTCTTAACCTCAAAGCAGAGATCCAGCAGGCTAGGGCAGTGCAGGAGGCTTGGGCACCACCTACTGGAAATCAAAAGAAAATTCTCTTCTTATCAACCTGCTAAAGAGAGATCTCTCTATTAATAAATTTTTTTTTTTTAAAAAAAGCAGATTACATTTCCATTAATGCTTAGGCAGAGAAATAGTCTATCAAATACCATGAACAACCAAGGTAACAATGTAGCTCAGAAGGAAAATGAAAAATCACTAGAAAATAAGCTTAAAGATATAGAAATGTGAGATTTAAATGAGAATTCAGGATTGCACTTCTGAAAAAAAACAACAACAAAACTCAACAAGATGCAAGAATATTCTGATCAACAGTTCAAGAACATAGAAACAAAATCAACAAACAGGAATATTTTACCAAGGAGATTGAAACTTAAAAAGAACCAAGTAGAACTTCTGGAGATGAAGAACTCACTATAAGAAATGAGAATGAAATAACAACCTTAGCCAATAGAGCTGACCGGATGAAAGAAAGAATTAGTGATATTGAACACAGAAATCTGGAAATGACACAGAAGGAAGAAGAGAGATACTTGAGAGTGAAAAAAATGAAAGAACTCTGCAAGAACTATCTGACAGCATCAGAAAAAATAATATAAGAATAATGGATATGCCAGAAGGAGAAGAGAGGGAGAAGGGAACAGAGAGCATATCCAAATAAATAATCAGTGAGAATTTCCCAACCCTCTGCAAAGAACTGGATTTTCAAATCCAAGAAACTAAAAGAAGATCTAATTATCTCAACCTAAAAAGACCTACTTTAAGACACATTATATTAAAATTGTCAAAAATTAATGAAAAGAAAGAATTCTCAAGGCAGCCAGTGAAAAGAAGATGGTAAACTGTAAAGAAAAACCCATTAGATTACCATCAGACTTCTCAGCACAAAACTTACTATCTAGGAGAAAGTAGAACCAAATATCCAAACTACTAAAAGAAAAAAATTTCCAGCCAAGAATAATATATCCAGCAAAGCTCTCCTTTAGAAATGAAGGAGAAATAAAGACCTTTTCAGACATACAAATGCTGAGAGAATTTCCACCACAAGGCCTGAATTACAGGAAATACTGAAAGGGGTCATTCCACCTGAAAGAAAAGAAAAGAAAAAATACATAAATATGAGTAAAATACCTAACAGATAGGCAGATGCAGAAAAGTGTAACCTATATTAAGAACAGGATATTATAAACTTAAATATTACATAATGGTTAAGGTAAAGAGAGAAGACACAGCTACTACAACTTGGAAAGTAACATACATCATAAAGAAGGATAATGTGAGTCTACGGCCATGCCACCCTAAACATGCCTGATCCTGTCTGATCTCAGAAGCTAAGCAGGGTTTGGCCTGGTTAGTACTTGGATGGGAGACCACCAAGGAAGACTGGGTACGATAGGTGTAAAAAACAAACAAACAAACAAACAAACAAATAAATAAATGGATAATGTGAGACAAGAGAAAGTGAAAAGGGGAAGGAGTAAAGATCCAAATCTGCAAAGGGGAATGGAGATGAGGCACAAGCAGAAGAAAAATGACTACTCTGTGTGTGTGTGTGTGTGTGTGTGTGTGTGTGTGTGTGTGTAATTTTCATTTACATAAACTTAATGGTAACTACACACAAAATAATCTAGAAATGAGACATATAACATAAAATAACAAGGAACAAAAAACACCACAAAATTAAAATAACAGACAGAAACACAAAGACAAAGAAACAATGGAGACACTGAGCTACCACAAGACAAAAATAAAATGGCTATAGAAAAACCTCATATTTCAATAATAACTTTAAATATTAATGGACTGAACTCACCAATAAAAAGGTACAGAGTAGCAGATTGGATCAAAAAAAAACACAAAACCCAATCATAGGCTGCCTACAAGAGACATATCTCAGTTGCAAGGACAAATATTGACTCAAAGTGAAAAGGTAGAAAACAATACTCCAAGAAAATGGCATCCAGAGAAAAGTAGGT
>NW_011888783.1:31230106-31230351 GCF_000151845.1 Pteropus vampyrus | reverse complement strand
ATACTCCAAGAAAATGGCATCCAGAGAAAAGTAGGTGTAGCTCTACTTATATCAGATGAAATAGAGTTCAAGATTAAAAAAATAGCAAGAGATAATGATGGATACTTCATAACGATAAAGGAGACCACACATCAAGAAGACATACACTGGTGAATATTTATGCTCCCAACCAGGGAACACAAAAATATATAAAATAACTACTAACAGAACTAAAGGGGTAAATTGACAAACACGCAATTATACTA
>NW_011888783.1:31222290-31230056 GCF_000151845.1 Pteropus vampyrus | reverse complement strand
TGAATATTTATGCTCCCAACCAGGGAACACAAAAATATATAAAATAACTACTAACAGAACTAAAGGGGTAAATTGACAAACACGCAATTATACTAGAAGACCTAAATACCCCACTGTCAACTATGGACAGATCATCCAAACAGAAAATCAATAAGAAAATATCATCCTTAAATGACACATTAGACCAAATGGACATAATTACTATTTATAGAGCCTTTCATCCCAAAACAGTTGCTTATACGTTCTTCTCTAGTGCACATGGAACAGTCTCAAGGATAGACGGTATGTTAGGACACAAATAGCCTCAACAAATTTAAGAAGATTGAAATCATATCAAGAATATTCTCTGACCATAATCTTTGAAACTAGAGATCAACTGAAACAAAAGTGGGAAGAATCACAAATATGTAGAGATTAAACATGTTACTAAAGAATGACTAAGTCATGGACAAAATAAAAGGAGAGATAAGAGATACATAAAAACAAATGAGAATGAAAATACAACATATCAAAACTTTTGGAACAGAGCAAAGTGGTAATATAAGCCTTTACAGGCCTGTCTCAAGAAACAAGAAAGATCCCAAATAAACAAACTAATATTATGTCTTAAGAAACCAGAAAAAGAAGAATGAAGTCATTAGAAGGAAGGAAACAATAAAAATCAGAGCTAAATTATATGGAATCGGGAACAAAAAGGCAATAGGAAAAATTAATGCAATAGAACCAGTTCTTTGAGATTAATAAAAATGACAAAAAAAAAAAGAGAAAGGAAACAAATAAAATTAGAAATGAAAGATATGTTACAACAGATACCACTGAAATACAAAGGATCATAAAAGAATTCTTTGAAAAATTATATGTCACCAAATTTAATAACCTAGAAGAAATGGACAAGTTCTTAGAAATATACAACCTTCCTAGATTGAATCATGAAGAATTGGAAAACCTAAATGAATCAATCAACAGTATGGAGGTTCCTCGAAAAACTAAGAATGGAATTACCATATGTCTCAACAATCCGTGTTCTAGGTATTTACCCCCAAAAAAACTTGAAAACATTTATCTGTGAAGATATATGCACCCGATGTACTTAACGGCATTGTTCACGGAGGCCAAGACACGGAAACAATGAAAGTGTCTATCGATAGATATTTGGATGAAGAAGATGTGGTACATATATACAATGAAAACTCATCTGTAAGAAAAAATAAAATACTGCCATTTGTGACGACATAGATGGATTTTGAGATTATCATGCTAAGAGAACTAAGACAGGAAAAGTTGAGAATCATATGATTTCACTCATATGTGGGATATAAAACTAAAAGTAACAAACATGACAAACAGAGCCTCTAGGATATAGACAGTAGATTAGTGGTTTTCAGAATGAAAGCGGGGGTTGCGGGGGGAGAAGGAGAAGTAGGTAGGGGTAAAGGGGTCAAATATTTGGTGGCAGAAGATTTAATTTTGGGTGGTGAACACACAGTCTAATATACATATTATTGAACTGTATGCTTGAAACCTATTTGATTTTATTAACCAATGTCACTTTAATAATAGAAAGAATCAGCTAATGTGTAACCTATGCAAATAATTCTTCTTAAACCTCTTCTTGATGCTTTTATAACAACTAATTTATATATCTATCCATCGCTCTTTTTTATTGTTTTAAAATTGTTTAGTGATGTTTGAACTTTTCATGGATAGAACCTGTGTTTTTTTTCAGATTTGTATTGCCAGGATATAACAGCATCTCCTCCATGTAGATGATGCCCAGTAAATGAATCTTAGGCAGGGGATCTACTGGAAGTTTTTGATCACAGGAGGAATGTGATCAAAACACTGTTTTGAAAAGATGGTTTTGGCAGTGGTAAGACATGTGAATTGCAGTAAGAAAGATCGAAAATCAGAAGTGCGGTTAGAAGATTAAGGGCCCAAACCAGGAAGGCCATGGAAGAAATGATGTCCAGGAGTTCATGAAGAAAGTATTAATCGCATTTGTTAATAATAGATGTGACAGACATCCTTGCCATCTAACTGTAGAGGTTGGGCCAATAGTATTGGCATCTCTTGGAAGCCTGTTAGAAATGTACGATCTCAGTCCCCACTGGAGGCCAATGAAACAAAATTTGGATTTGAACAAGATCCCCAGGTGATTTGTGTGTACATTGAAGTCTGAGAAGCCCTGGTTAAAGAGGAGGAAAGAGTAAAAGACGACATCTTTGTTTTCTGGTCAAAGGATTCCTCAATATTTTCTTCTTTTACAGATTCCTTTACAGATTCCTATGAAGTGACAGTAGGCCAGGGATAGGTGAAACATTGGTTCTCTCAAAGAACCATGATAAAATTATTTTTTTTGTAGAAAATAAAGCCTTGTTATTCATAGGAGGTCCACACACCTTTAGAAAGCTCTAAATAAAATGCGAAGCAATGAAGCATGTTCTCTATTGTATTTTTGTGTCAAGTGCCTCTTTATTATGTGTAGAGATCCTAAGTTCCATAAGCAGCCATGATTATCAGGTATCTCAATGAGACCCTCAACTGAGGCTTGTTTTCTCCACAGAAACTTTAATAAACCTTCTTTTTATCATTTATCTCTAATAGTTTTGTTCTTCGAGGCCATTCTTAAAGTTAAATTCCAGTTAACCAAGTAGACTAGTTGTAGTCTAATAATATGTAAATAGTAAGAATGCATAATGTAAATAATGCTTATAATAGACCAGTCACTGTTCTAAGTGCTTTACTAATATCAACTCTTTAAATCTTCATAACACACTATAAAATAAGTAACATTAATGTAACGTTCTTCATTTTACACAAGAAGAAACTGAGTTACAGAGTCACTCACCTAAAATCACACACCTCAGTTACAGCCTGGGATTCAAACCCAGTGACTGACTTCAAAGACACTGTTCTTAATGACTGCCAATGGTTCATGTGTCAAATCATCTGGAAATCTTGTTAACACACAAATTTCTGTTTTTCTAAGAAATTCCAATTCAGTAGGTCTGGTGTGTGGCTTGAGAATTTGCATTTCTAACAATTTCTTAGGTGATTCTACGCTGCTGGTCCAGGCAACCGACATGGAGAATCACTTCATCATGCAACATAAACCTCTATGTGTTTGCTAATTTATAGCTTAGTTAATTTTTTTTAATTGTCTTTTTATAGGAAAAACAGCTAGATCCAAATGAATGATATGAATTGAGATTCCTGGTTTGAAAACAGCATTTTGAATTAAATAAAAAGTTTTTGGAATGCCTGGTACCAGACACACAATCTTTACTTTATAACTAACCCTTTTCTAGTAACTCTGTTCAGGTAATTCTGTTTATAAATTTTTCTGTTTTCCCAAAAGAATAATTTTCTAAATATTTGACTTATGCAAAATGTTCAACTCTAGTCCTAAAACAATAGGGGGCATAATAATTTCAGTATGATGGGTTAGAAATAGCAGGAAACCTAAGTACTTTGTCAATTATCTCCCTGCCCTCTGACAGGTCCCATGTCCTTTATTTCTTTAACTGTAACATATGTGTCTTTGATTAAATTGAATTGTTTTCTTTGTCCTAACCCTGTGGATGGACAGTGCAAGCAAGGACCAACAACCTCCCATCAGAGACCAGATTAGAGGCCCTGCAGAGCTACTTTCTGATGTTGTAATGATGCCCATGGCTTTCTTATTACTAAAAAGAAGAAAATAAAAGAGAATTCTGCTAGCAGTCTACTAATCACGAATCTATGCAATAGTGGCAGTTAATCTTCTCTTCCTATTAATAGATGCAGATGCCTAGGGGCTTAACATTTTCCTACTAGCTTAATAAGGAGAAAAAATTGATAGGAAGGCAGACAGAGTTGCCTAATTGCATAGCCAGTAGCTTTTGCAGTGTTGCTCAAAGGAACAAACCCAAAAAAGAAGAATAGAGGCAAGATAGCAGTTTTGCATAGCACATGCCAGCATGTTGCCCCCAAAGGAAATTAAAGGCAAGTCATTTTGATCAGTGTTGGTGCATCTCTAGGAGCATAGTCAATTAAAAACTCAGATGAACTTTCAGTCACCATCCCGCCTGCCTACCTATGTAAAACAAAGCTGAATCTCTATTGATCTCCCAGAATTTGCCACGGAATGTTTACTATGTGAATATAAAAGAAAAATAAAGCGAAAGTCTCCCTGGCTTTGCAAAATCAATGTGATTTCCAGTTCAACAAGTTATCAGATCTTACTGTGTTCAGATATTTCATGGACATTTGAACACAGACATCTTGTAAGGGAAAGGACCATATATGTTTGTAAAATGAAAAAGCAATTCACATGTAATATGTGACTTTTTATATTTTTTTTAGTTCCATTTCTAAATTTAGTGGATTTCTATCATATCTGAACTACAACTCTATCAGTTACCTCGAGTTCTTCAAATTGTTTATTCTCAGTAGAGAAAAATAGTACTTTGAAAATAATATATAAATTAAGAAGAAATAGAAAGTTATGTAAAAATAGACCAAATCTTGCACATTAGCTATTTATCTTCAAACTACTTCTTTATTAAAGAATACTCACGGTACAGACTATTAAAATTATGTTTATTAAGCTTCTATACTGTTAAGTAATGTCTTAATGAACCACATGGCATAGAATCTAATTTGTATCCAAGAACTATTCAATCATTTTAAATTAAACAGTCATGCTTGAGTGCTTACAAAGACCAGGTCTTTTGCTAAATGTCGAGCATGCAGGTATGAAAAGATAATTGCCTTAGCCTCAAGTAAGTTAGTGAGGAAGCAAGGCTGTTGTTTACAAATAACAAAACCTTCTCCTATTAACTTGTGTGTTCCTCCAAAGAGGGAAAGTGTGTTTGGAGTCTGGGAAGCCTAAGGTAAATAATGCCTGGTATAACTCTAATTAAAGTTTATGAAGTTTAGCATAAATATAAGAGATTTGACTCAGAATGTTTATAGTAAGGAAGGGCTTATAGATGTCACAGCATTTGAACATAAGTTGAAATTATGAGTATTTTCAACTTTACAAATATTGTCAGATTGCATGCTAAAGTGGTTGTCTCAACCCACACACACTAAACCATAGATAAATTCCTATTGCTGCATTTTCTAGCCAATAGTTGACACTGTCAGACATTTAAAGTTTTGCCAATATGATAGGTATGAAATTGTAAACTATTATGATTTTAATTTCCTTTTTTCACTTAATAGTGACGTTAAAGATCTTTCGTGTTTATTTCATATTCAGTTTTTCAATTTCACCTTATATGATGTCTTTTCATGTATATTGCCTATTTTCTATTGGGTAGTTTGTTGTTTTCCTATTGAGTTGTACAATAGTTCATTATGAATTCTAGTTTTGAATTCTTTTTCTATATTATTCATAATAGGGT
The DNA here is from genome assembly GCF_000151845.1 of Pteropus vampyrus. Taxonomy (NCBI): domain Eukaryota; kingdom Metazoa; phylum Chordata; class Mammalia; order Chiroptera; family Pteropodidae; genus Pteropus; species Pteropus vampyrus. The sequence goes on along the minus strand of NW_011888783.1, from coordinate 31,224,666 downwards.
AGGCTATGCACTAATAAATAACTCCAAAATCTCAGTGAATTAAAATATCAACAGTTTTTTGTTTGTTTGTTTTTTCTGGCTTGACTCAAATTCTGCTTCACATCCAGGTAACACTTTAGGGATTTAATTTGTGACACATTTATGACCACATCAGGGTGAGAAAATGGAATATTGTTCACAGGCTACTCACAGTTCATTGAGCATTAAGAAGTCTTATAGCTCTGCCTAACTACAAACTGCGTATGAGATGTAGGAAAACACTGAAAATTTGATAAACATATTGTCTTTGTCATTAATACTTTTTGTCATGTGTGAAATAAGTTACTAATGTGCAATGATATTTATTATGAATGAATGTTTCATTTTATAAAATTATTTCCTTATGGTTAATGAGCTGGTCACATATTTTTGTCTTTTAGTATATTGGCATGATATATTATATTAATCAATATTTAATTGTTATATCATCCTAGCTTTAGTGGAAAAACCAAAGTTGCTCATGACCTACTCTATTTTTATATGTTGAAGGACTCAGGTTGCTAATATTTTAAGAATTTTGTGTTATATTCATAATATTGAACTTAAATTTATCTCTCTTATAATTTTTTTCTGAATTTGTCATGAAGTTTATATCGGCTTCATAAAATGAGTTGGTAATATCGTATTTTCTGAAAGAGCTTGAATGCAGACAAAGTTATCCATTATTTAAATGTTTAATGAACTTACCTGAAAAATTCATGTATTCTGGGTTTTATTTCTGGTTTTTTTTTTTGAGGGTATAGGTTATGATTTATTGATTTAATTTTTAAATAGTTATAGGTATATTCAAGTAATCTACTTTTCTGAGTCAGTTTTGCTAAGTTTATTATTTTGTAAACTTTACATTTCATCTATATTTTGGCATAAACATATTTCTCTTTCACCTATGCTGTATCTATGATTGCCACCTTTTTGTGTACCAAACAGAAGTCTGGGTCTATTTTATTTGTCTAGTTGCCATAAAAATTAACTTTTTACATTTTGACTTATTTTTTATTTTTTTTTATTACTTTCTGCTTACAATTTTACTATTTTGTTGTTTGTTATCTAATGTCTTACTTCAAAAGCTTAGCTAATTATTTTTTATCTCTTAGAAAAACTTTCAGAAACAAATTTTTCTCTAAGTACCTGGTAGTTATATGCATCACTTTTTGATTTGCAATTTTTTTTATTATTCAGTTCTTTGTATTTTTCAAGTTACACTATAATTGTTTTTTGTTTTGTCTTTTTTTTTTGATGTTAGTTATTTTAAAGTGGTTTGTTAGATTTACTTTCAGTATATATATATATATACATATATTCTGATTACTCTAATTTTTAAAAAATCTATTTCTAATATAGTGGCATTTTAATTTATATAAAACAATTGTTAATGTTTTAGAGACATGGTTTAAAATACGATATTTGTTTATTTGTTAATATAAGCTTGGGGAGTATGCATTCTTTAACTTTGGTTGTAGAGAAATCAAGCTGATAAATTGCACTGTTAAAATAGTTTCTATAAATTAGTGGCAGATTGATCTATAAATTAGTAAGAAAAATTAAAGTCTCCATTTGATGGAGAATGTTTACTTTATGAGGCCATATTAATTAATATGTACTTTCAAGTTCAGGCCAGAAAAATACTTCTAATGAAATGAACTTTTTATCCTGAAGTAGTGACCCTTTTGGACCCTGACAATGCTTGTGTCTTAAAATCTATTTTGACCTAATAGTAATATAGCAAAAGCAGCATTCTGTTTTTTATTCCTTTTTCACTTTCAACTTCTGTTCTTTTAAGTAAATCTCATAAAGCAATATGAAAGTGGATTTTCTTTTGTATCTAGAAAATCTTTGATTACCAAACATTCTTATTTTATTCACATTTATTGTGATTACTGATCTATTTGGACTTATTTCTATCACTTATTATTGTACCTTCTATTACTACCAGCATTTTCCATTTTTTAAATCTCTTTTCTTGTCTTCTTTTATATTACTTAAATTTTCTATACTTGTTTGGGTGTTATTGCTGTATTTGTATTTTTTCATGGTTACTTAAAAAAGTTTTCATGCTTATGTAGTTTAAAATAAATACATCTCTATCTTCTTTCTGAATGGTATAAAAGTTTTAAAATGTCTTATATTTATACTGTCATTCTTGCCTTATATGTTATTGTTGCCTAGTGTTTCAGGTCTTTCTAGCTTTTATTCCCCAACTAGATTTTATTACTATTACTGTTGTTTTATTCGATTACTACACTTTGGTTACATTTTACTCCATATTTCCCATTTTTAAAATTTAAAAAAGAATATTTTTTTCAATTAGAGTTGACATATAATATTATATTAGTTTCA
>NW_011888783.1:31205109-31219790 GCF_000151845.1 Pteropus vampyrus | reverse complement strand
TAAGAATGAAATTCAGGTTTGTCTTGCTCCAAAGTCTAAACATGGTATCAGAGAATTTAAGCTCAAGCCTAGACTCCATCAGTTACCAGTTTTACAACAATAATATCCAACACTTATATGTACTTTCTATGTGCCAAGAACTATTTATGAGCATTTAAACTCATTTATTTATCATAATAAGCCTTTGAGAAAGGTACTATAATTTCCAGTACCCCATTTTATAAATAAAGAAATTGAGGCATAGAGAGTTTCAATAACTTTCACTAAGTCACTCAATAAATATGAACTAGAAAAGGATTTGAACCTAGACTGTCTAGTTCCCAAGTTTGTACTTTATTAATCTATGCTATTGAACTTGCGTAAACTCCCTGTTCTGTCTGAAGTTTAGATTCCTTATCTCTACTATGAAGATTACATAATATAGTTTAAGGGATTTTTATGAGGATTAAGTAATATCATACAGATAAAAGGTGTTTATTTTTGAAAAACTGTAATGCACCTTAAAATAAAGGTTTTAATATGGAAATATTTTGTACTATGGGCAATAACTTAAGCTCTTGAGAAGAATAAATTGCAGTCTTGATATTTTAATATTTACTTACGATTGTGTTATATCCAAAAGAGGTTGTCACCATTTATTTGATTATTTCACCACCTTTTGTAGAAAAGAGAATTTCATCAGAGCGATCACATCTTGACTATCATTTATAAATATTTACTTACATCCTCCCGTTTCATTATAACAATGACTAATCATGCATCATCTAATCTTGATTATACGAGTGATTAAAGGAACATTGAATTATTTTACATGATTGAGGGTTTGGATATTCAAGAGAGTTGAAAATTGTCAAAAGAGGCACCTGTGAATAGAAGAGATTAGAAATTGTATTGTTCATGTTTGGAATTTTGGGGCCTAAACTTTTCATTCCAGTCCTTTCAACTTTCCGTTAAATAAAATTTCTGTACGGATAGTCTCCTGTAGTAAGAAAGAAACTTGTAGCTTCCCCAGAGAGTACTGGAACAATCCTTTCAGAGCTCTAGTTCAGACCAGGCCTTCTTCCCCTAGAGAGGCCATGGCCACTATGAGCAGGAGTGTATCAGAGATGGAATAAATTTGCCTTTGCTGCTAGGAGCACAGGTGGGGAAGCTCAGCTTAAGATGAAGCTTGGCAGGGCAGTACCACTGTACTGGCAAATACTCTGCTACTAGCTGTGAGTTGAAAGCAGTGCTTTTCATTCTGAAGAAAGCTCAGGATGAAGATCTGCTTGTCTCCAACTATAGCAAGAGCTCGAAAGGCAAGGCAAACCAGAAAGTGTTTCTTTGTCCCAGAAACTTTATTATTTAGTAATCTATATAAACAGTCGCATGTTAAAAATAATATGACTGCTTACTGATATATTGTTTCTAGTAGCAAAATTACAGAGATAGCTTAAATGTTCATTAATAGGAAAATGACATTACATAAGGTTACTATGAACTATTATGTAGCCTTTCAATTACAAAAAAAGGTAAATATCTTTGTACAGGAATGAAAATATAGCTTAAATACATTGTTATGCTTAAAACCGCTCTTTACATTTTATAATCATATACACAGGGGAAATAGTTTATTCACACATTTGAAGGTTAAAGAGAATACACAATTATAAGAAAATGCAAACAAAAGAACAGAGAAGGGTATCAAGTTTTCAGTTTAAATGTTGTCTCTCCCCTTAAAGAAACTGGTTCTAACACAACATCTTTTATGTGTGATGTCAGATGAGTACTAGACTTATCAGGCAAATCATATCATAAGGAACATAAATGTCTAATTGCTGTGTTGTACACCTGAAGCTAATATGACCTTGTATGTCAACTGTAATTGAAAAATAAATTTAAAAAACTATAGCACATAGTATAGAGGACATGCTCAATCTGGAACATCTGAATAAAAAGATTAATATTCATCTCAATTTGAAAGTCATTCATTTCTATTTAACTAATGTCCAGAGTCATTTCTCCCTGTCCAGCTAGGTGTTACACATGAAAAAGTGCCCCCTTCTTTTTCAAGTTGAGGAAAGTTTTTAATAAAAGTCTTGTTCTTTATCAATACCTGTAAATTCTCTTTTAAAGCAGTAGCAAAGGCAACTGTGCAAGAGCTCAAAAGGCAAGGCAAACCAGAAAGTGTTTTTTTAACAGAAAGTTAAAAACATAAATGTAGATCTGCTTATATATTTTTTTCTTTCAAAAATAAGTTTCCTTTCCCTCCTTCCCAACAGGTAAAAGAAATATTGCATTTTCTGCTCTCATAACTAAGGTGACAGGGGTTTCAGAAGAACCTTTCAAGATTATCAGGACAAGGGCCCTTATGATATGATTTGCCTGATAAGTCTAGTACTCATCTGACATCACACATAGTTATTATAATATTATTGATGACCTTCCTCATGCTGTACATCCTCATGACTATTTTTATAACTGACAATTTGTACTTCCTAATCCATTTCTATATTTTTTTATTTTAAAAAGCTGATAAATTTGTTTTGATAAACTCACTTGCATAATGTAAATTTCATCTCAATTCCTAAGTTTGAATTGGCAGGTCAATTATAAATAATAGTGTTCAAACTCAGGAGATCCATCAGAAGAGTGATAAGACACCTTAACTATAAGAACGATTGTGCATACAAGTGGTGGTAGTTTGTAGAATGTTGTAAAATTAATCTGTAATATATTTTACAGGTAATGGTAAATCAGGCAGTTGACTTGTTAGAGAAAAATAGTTAGAAATAAAAAATGTGGTGTTAGAACCAGTTTCTTTAAGGGGAGAGACAACATTTAAACTGAAAACTTGATACCCTTCTCTGTTCTTTTGTTTGCATTTTCTTATAATTTTGCATTCTCTTTAACCTTCAAATGTGTGAATAAACTATTTCCCCAGTGTATATGATTATAAAATGTAAAGAGCGGTTTTAAGGATAACAATGTATTTAAGCTATATTTTCATTCCTGTACAAAGATATTTACCTTTTTTTTGTAATTGAAAGGCTACATAATAGTTCATAGTAACCTTATGTAATGTCATTTTCCTATTAATGAACATTTAAGCTATCTCTGTAATTTTGCTACTAGAAACAATATATCAGTAAGCAGTCATATTATTTTTAACATGCGACTGTTTGTATAGATTGCTAAATAATAAAGTTTCTGGGACAAAGATGATGTCCATATTAAATTTCACAGATATCGCTAACTTTCTCTCCAAAATGCTTATGCCAATTTATGCAACCATAAACAAGAGATCAAGGGAGGTTTTTCCTTCTTACTCCAATATTCTTCATCATTCTCAAGAAATTTTTTAAAACGTGGTCATATTTCTTTTTAAATTAAAAGTCCCTTCTTTTGTTTGACATTTTTACACTTAGTGTTATATAATTTTATCTTAAGGAGTTACAATTTCTCTCCAGATACTCAATTCCTGAAGAGGGATGAAAATAACATTTGAACACTTCAAAATGCCAAGTTTGCGGTTTTCAGAAAAAAAAATTAATTATGATAAACAAACTTCGTATAATAAATACAAAAAAGAATTATAAAGTTATTGCTATTAATTAAAATGACAATTTAAAATGTTCTAATTTACTAAATTTTTATGTATGTATATATATTATTTCATAAAAGTAGGTTTTCTTTCCAATGTCATGGGTGTAGATGATGAAACAACAGTTAAATTAAAAAAGAAGGAGAAACAGTTTTTTCACAATACTAAAATGATTTTTAAAGCCCAGAATAGCTCCCGGCCTTAGAAAATTGAATCATTTGTGCAGGAGATGATTCTCTAACCATGGTACTTGACTCATATTATAACACTGAAGGCCAGTTGACACTGCATAGTGAACACATATGGTACTGGCTCTCTAAATAGGTCTCTGATTTCCCTTATAAACCATTTTACATTTTAGAAGCACCAGCTATGAATAAATGTTTCTATAATATATTCTTACTTTCAGAGTTTTGGAATTATTCATAACTTGCTGCATAGGAAATTGTAACAATTGCAAGTTGCTGAACGTTACATAAGTTACTAAATAATTTTGTGCAGTATTAGTTCTATTAAATAAATGTTAAATATAATATATTTGTACTAAAATGGAGTGTGTCCAGTATGTTACATTTCATAAAACATTGTTTAAAATTTTTATTTTATAAACTAAAACACTGAATAAAACCCCACACACAATATAACAAACATAGCCTCTCCACGCCCCCACACTCCCCGCTCCAAAGAAAATCTATTTTTAATATTTGGTGAAATTTAAATCCACTATTTTAGAAGAAATAAAACTGTATTTACATAAAGAATTGAATTGTCAAAACAAAGTAAAAAAAATTACATTTAATAAAAAACAAAACAAAACAAAAAGTAACCAGCCTTTCACTGTATAGTCGACATGTGTTCAGAGACTGAAATAGTGACTAGCCATGGTTCTGTAAATTCTGAATTCCATCAGTGTTTCATTTTTTCATTTTTTTTTGTTCCCTCTTTTATTCCTCCCACCCACTTCCACCCCTGACCTATGAATGTTGCCGTTTTTCCCCTTAAGAACTGGATCTCTGAAGGTGGGGTGTCTTCTCCCACACATTCATAGTGTGCACCCGGGACCTGGCGCACCTGGGGCCTGGCGCACCCCGGGGTATGGTTTGTGGCTCCACCTGAGGTGCAAACCCAGGGCCTTCTGAGTGTAAAGCAGACGTGCTAACCACTACACTATGGAGCCACACCCCCATCAGTGTTTCTATTTCTTCTTGAGTCAGTTTTTACGAGTTGGATTTTTCTAGGAATTTGTCCGTTTCATCTACATACATTTTCAAATTTCTTGGTCTAATGTTACTCACAATAGTATTTTGCTATATTTGTAGGTTGAAGGATCTATAGTAATGCACACTTTCTATTTTTGTAGGTTGAAGGATCTATAGTAATGCACACTTTCAGAATTTGTTTTACGGATTCTTCTTTTCTTTCCTTCTTAGTCAATTTCATCACAGGTGTGTAAATTTTATATTGTCAATGAATTAATTTATAGCTTTATGGATCTTTCATTATATGTTTGTTTTTATTTTATTATTTCCTACTTCAATCTTTATTATTTCTTTCCTTCTTTCTTTAGATTGATTTGCTGATTTTTTCTCTTAGATTGTAGAATGAATGTTTTATTAATTTAAAAGTTTTTATATTCTTTTAATACAGACATTTAGCTTGATAATTTTTTTCAAAATAATATTTTGGCTGTATCTCTTGAACTTTTATGTGTTTCAGTTTAAAATATACCTAAATTCTCATTATTGTTTATTTATTGATCCATTTGTTACTTGTATCTGTATTTTAAACTTACAAACATGAAATTTTCTAGTAATATTTTCTTATTGTTTTCTAGCTTAGCTTCATTGAGTTCAAATAAAATTTAACCCCTACTTTTATTGTAAATAAATATTTCCATTATTTATCAGTTTGATGGCTGGTGCCTTAATCACATCTGCAAAGTCCCTTTTGTCATTTAAGGTAACATTCACAGGCAGAATGTAGACATAGCTAGGGAGGACCCATTATTCTTGTATAAACTCCATTTTGTTTCATTTATTTATTTATCTATCATTTCTTATTTACTATAGCTCTATAATTTATCTTGATACTGAGTAGAGTAAGAGTAAGAATTGTTCTTCAATATTGTCGATTATTCTTTGCCTTCTACATTTACATATAATTATGTTCATTGGCTTGTTAATTTTCACACCTATACACACACCTATAGAGATTTTTCTTTTGATTGTGAAACATCTATATATTCATTTGGCAAAATGCAACTCTTTTATGTTTTTGTCTTCAATAATTGCTAGAATTTAGAAGGTACATTTAAATTTTCTAAACAACTATTCTAATTTTTTTAAAAAAAATTCTGTTAAAGTAGGCAAGGCTGTCTAGGTCAGAATCATTCAGTGTATGCCTAATTTGTTTTAGAATGTTAAATGTACCTGAATCCAGTTATAGATGTGCTCATGGATTCAATGTTAGCTTGAAATAGTACCTGCTAATAATCAATATGCTTTTTTTGGTCATCTTTTCTATTCACTAACTTGCCAAGGTCAACTTTCTTGGATTTTAATTCTTTAACTTTATTATTTTCATTTATATTTATTCCTAACTTTTTCATGTGTGTTCCTGTTGTGTATAAAGAAAACCAAAAGCTCTCAGCATAGTTGCAAAACAAGAAGAACCTGAGTTATAAAGAGATGATGCAGACATATTTTTCAGAATGTAAATGCAGAGTCTTTGCAGCTTCACTACCTTCACTAGAGATGCCAGAGACTTAAAAACATATTTTAAATGACTTATCTTTTGTATCGAGTCAGATTTCTTAGAAACAGAGATTGAAATGAGGATGTGTGTGCATAATAGAGATTATTCTAAGGCAGTGATTAGGCAAAACCTGTAATGGAGTAAGAGGAGCTAGATAGGACAGAGGAAGTGGCAATACGAGTCATTAATGCTAGGTGAAGTCTAGCCTCCACATATTCCTCAAGGAACTCTAAAGCTTACAGGGCAATGCAGAGTCTGTTCCAATTTTAGGCAAGGAACCCCCACCAGTCTTTCACCGAATATATACCTGGCTATGTAATCTCAAGGCAACTTTAAGAGAAGTGCTTCCAATTACCCAAAGGCAAATCTGAGGAGAGGTTACTCTAGAAGTTATGAGTGTGAGGCATTATCCACACTTACCACTGCTGAGAGATGGGCACACTGAACAAGTACAAAGGATTCCAGGGGACATGGTTAGGTGCCATCATTATATTTCCTTGAGCACTCTCTTTTACATAAACCAATGCTTATAGCAAATAACCATCCTATCACTAAACATGACTTTTTATGATATATAATATTTTTATTGTATTAGAATGATTTATAATCACAGGTATACATAATTTTAGAAGGATGCTATTTGGCTTCTAATATGGGATTAAAAATTGTCTCTGGAGATCAAAATTCTTTAAAGGAACACATTGAAATTGTAATGTAAATTAAGGGAATATTAATAGAATTAAGGGACTACAAAAGACACTGGCTAGCAATTTGCCAAAACTATTTTCCTGTTCTTTCTTTTCTTCTTAGCCTATTTCCTGTGTACCTCAATTGGAAAGGTTATATGACTGAGATATGGCTAACAGAATGTGCATGAAAGTGGTGTATGTGACTAAGAGTAGCTTATTAAAACCTTTCATTTGATCCTTCAGGCTCTTTCTTTCTCTGTATGCTGGTTAAATGTCAGTGCCTAAGGTGACCTTGGGGGACGTGTATTCAAGATGGCAGAGCTCTTCTAAATCTGAGTTCCTGAATTATTAAATAGAATATATGCCCTCCTTTAACAGAAGATTTCTAAAGAACTAAATTTTAGAGATTTAAAATTTTTTGCTTTGGATAATAGGAATTGGCTGTATTGCTTTTGTAAATGAACTATGTGGGAGTAATCTGTACATGATTTCCAGAGACCTAGAAAAACAGACACCAATTTACACATCTTTTCATAGCATCATTATTTGAGAATGTATAAAATAAAAGTTACAGAGTTTATTTTTGTTAATTTTAGTTGCTAAAAATCCTTAAGGTCATCAAAATTTCTTAGCAATGGAAAAATTTTGATTGTCATTCAGGTTCAAATGTTATCTGTTTTCTTAAGTAAAATAACACCTTTTCTAGTCATATACAGAGATCGTTCAAGTATTCTTTCATAGGTAGGTATAAGATATGGTGTGCTTTCAATACTAACCTAAAGATTTGATCTTGACTAACTGGATAAATTCATTGGGTGTCCTAAACCCATAGATTTATTAGGTAAAGTTTGGATTACAGGAAGTAAGTCAATATGTGGAGGGAGCTTTGGACATTTACAGGTGAAAGAAAAACTTGCTCGTGTTTAGCCTATAGCGTTTGCCAAGCATTGAACTATCTACTTTGTGTGCTATATTTTACAGAATCATCATTACCAGCCTTGTGAATTAGACATCACTTTATCTATTGTACAACAGATAGTCTTCTAGAGTCAGTAGTGAGAGAAATGCAGAGATAAGAATTCCAATGGGCTATTTTATTTAAGATTATGCCTACTCTTTACTTACTGCCTCTCCCAAACCATACTCTGCTTTTTCCTTGAGACAAAACCCATGTCTTTGAACCCTTCTGAGCCCTTCATTTTTGAAATTTTCTTGCCTTATATAAGAAACTGATGTGAGCGAGGGGAGAATCACTTGAAGTAAATAATTATGAGAACACTGATACCAATTAAGGCCTACCTGTTTCTATGTGGAACTATTAAACATCTGAGGTAAAAAGATAATTTTCCTCTGCTACAAAATTATTCTCCCCATCCTAGCTGCTTGTAGAACCATAGGCATTGCTTGGGGGTAGTAATACTATTTGCCGAATTCAAGAGGCAAAGTTCAGTATTGATTATCATCTATGTCAGAGAGACTGCAAACTTTCTTTTATACCACTTGTTTTTACCATTTCTTAGCTTAGCACTTCACATTTTAAATGAAAAATTTCAAAACAAATAAAATACCTAAAAATAAGTGACTGTATTCTGTGTAATAAGAAGGAAACTTACTAGCAGAGAGGTGAGATTTACTGAAGAGTGTACCTTCTGAGTGACATCTGCACTAAAAGAGGTGGGAAGAAAGTGACACTTCAGTTTATACAGGGGTAAAGTTCTCAGTGTTTTTAATTAAGAGAAAAGATTGACTAAAGAGCAGAAGAGGCAACTTTTGTTTTAGTAGTAACAAGATTATTGATGAAAATAGAAAATAGTCTGTGTATGCCCTATTAAATTATTTTTGTCTGCCTTCTATATCTATTTATATTACAGCTGTCAGAATAGATGCAGGTTTTCAAACAAATAAACCCAGGCAATGTGTTCACTCATGTTCTGTCTCATTATTTATTTCTCTGTCAAATGCAGGCATATAACCTGCCCTCGGATTTGCATCCAGGCTTTTCCTAACTACTTATGGTATTTGTAACAAAAATGGTGCTGGTCTACTTGGAAATGCACTTCCACTTCTTTAGCAGACTAATTGTCTCCTTCAGTCCCATATCCACTTGCAGAGATTATAAATTAAGCCCCAGAAGATTAAAGTCATGTAGTTATTAACAAAAGACATGATATAAGAATATATCAAAGTGAAAATGCTTTACCAAGACATAGTATATATTATCAAGTAAATCATGTGAAGGTAAAAGTATAACAGAAATCTATATATTTATTTCATTATGTAGATAATGTATGAGAGAATAAATAATTTTACTTTGGCCATTCTAAATTATTCTGGCTGGTCTAATAATCAAATTAATGTGAGACAGATTAATAGGAGAAAATAACCAAGTTTATTACATATGTACGTACAGGGACTCCCTGAGACTATGGGACCCTAGGACAAACCTGGCTGTTGAGACTTTTTTGTCATCTTGAACTAAGAAAATGGAGGTTAGAGGTTTGGACTTCAAAGGGAAGGTCAGAAATTCACAGGTAGATGACAAGGAGCAAACAAATTCTTGCTGGGCTACCAAGAAACAATGGGATACAGAAGGGAGTCTAATAAACAGACTTTGCTCGGTTCCTCTTTGTCTGCCACTCTTATTTCATATTATGAAGCTAAGGTGATCACTCCCTTCCTTTAAGCAGGTTTTTCTATCCGAATTCCTTTAGGCATGTAAAGGGATGGTACAAGGCTTAAGTCCTTTTTCTTCCCTTAAAAATAACCAGCTTAAAGTAATCAATATCCCCCCCGCAAAAAAAGGCATATTTTGGGGTGACTAACTCTGCTCCCCATTAGTGTCAATAAGACACTTGTTAGTATGTATGAAATGGTGATTTGGGATCTTTTCTAAAGAAGCAACTGATCATTATTTATAGATGTCTCTGCTATTTCCCTGTTGACTGGCAATCTGATATTTAACTAAGCTTGCTTAAACTGAAATGAATTTCAATTGCACAATTTCCTTTGTGAGTTTGAGCAGATTACAATTTTAAAATTCAGTAGGTTGTGGTACATCAGGTATTAACATACCAAAGAAAGAGACTGATTTATTAACTAATTGTCATTTAAAAGAGAGAAAGAGAAAAAATAAAATAAAATAAAATAAAGAAACCTTGGGCTTACAAACTACAGATATGCATTTTTGTTCCAAAAATAACAACAGCAACTAGAAAACTGAAACCCTGACATATGAAAGTGTATTGGGATCTAGCTAAATAAATTATTAGGCTTTGTTAGACAATTCCTAGAGAATGCTATAAGCTAAAATAATATTGCTTTTATGGAGAAAAAGATGAAGAGTTTGGTATTTATTCAGTTATTCACTTGCCCATTAATTGTTTTCTCTATTTATTCACTAATAACATATATTAAACACTAATCCCTAGAACTAAATATAAAAGGTAAAAGCAGATTACTGGCAAAAAATTTCATCAGGTTGTTAGCACCTAGATTGGTGGGAATCATATAATAATTATACATTAGAAGATAACTTTTTAAATTTGCAAACAGTCTATGAAATGCTTTTCATTGAATTTATGTTTGTAGATACATGCACTGATGTTAATATAAATAGAGATATGACAAGGCTTGATTAGTTTTGCCAAGTTTTAAAATTTTACATTTCATTTAGAAAAAGATTGCATCTAATATGTGCTCGGAATACTTTAAGCACCAAACGACATCACACATGTTCAGGTCTCCCAGAAACACGAATTGAAACATTAAGTAGTAAAATACACTGAGTTTCCTTTTTCTTTCCCTGATGTCATGAACATCTTAAAACACTTTGAAATTGAATGGTGCTATTTTCAGAAGACCATATATATGTGCCTCTTCAAAAATATCTTCATCTTTCATTTCATCTTTATCATAATATTTTTAGAGCATTTTGGTATTTTTCAAGTCAATGCGTTTCTTCTTTTCTACTTCACATCTTCTTAAAGTCTTGTCAGATTTCCCTAGTGTGATTGACTCACTCTACATTCAGATGAGTAGGTAGAGATCCCTGCTGCTCAATTTCACCTATGTGTCTACCATACATAAATAAGTAACTCTCATTAAAGTAGTCACTGCTACTTCACTTGTTAATATAAATCATTTCGAAAAGGAACATCACTGTTCTCAAAAATAGTTTCACTGACAGCTCTAGGGAAATTAGAAAGCCTTAGCCAATGTGACTTTAGAAAGGATAGAGACTTTAAAATATGCATTTGCTTTTTTTATTTTCTAAGCCATAAATCTATGTCAAATGTATACTTGATATATACTGTATTGGAAAACTTCAATAGCTTTTTTCATTAACAGCTTTTTATCCTCTTCAGTACATTCTGGTTGGAAGTTAAATAAATTTAATCAAATTCTATCTTCATATTATTTTTCAGACTTATTCAAACAGAAGTTTGGTAACCCCATATCTTTCCTTTAATTATTATTTTCTTTCTTTATCCACCTTAGGAATATGAATATAACCTTCAGGTTTTTTAAAAAATTACAAGTGTTAAAAGATAAAGAAAAGTGTATTAAAGTTTTTATGAGTTTATTTGAGCAAAAATCCATTCAAATTGGGCAGGTGAAACTGCAAGTGGTTAGGAGTGCTCCACTGACAGGAGCTGGGGGAGACTTTTATAGAAAAAAGCAGAAGGAAAGGAAGGAAATTATTTGATTGAAATTATTTGCTTAAGTATTTGTCTTATTTGGAAAAGCCTCCTTGGCTGTTTGCGATTGTTTGTCTTTAAGTTTTTATTTATTTAAACTTGAAGCATTTACAGGCTTAACTTCGGTTTCCTTACATAGGCCACCAAAGCATTAGAGCCACTTCTGTCCAAAACCCTCCTCGTTTAATTAAATACAAGTAATTTATCTTCGTACCTTTCCCGAGTGAATTGTATCTTATGACATCTTTGTGAATTGTAACCATCAAATCATTGATGGGATAGCCAATTCCTGCTTGATGTGACAATTTTAACACCTCCGCCCCTCACCCAGAAATTCCTACGTGACTATAGACATTCATTCTGTGTCCTTAACCAACATGATGTCAAAATAAGCACTCGGTATATCCAAATTACTCTTGAAAAATAAATCGACACATTACTTGATTTTTGTGGCCAGGATATTGAATATTTAATTTTCAGCATTTTACTTTGTCCCCTTGAATTTATATTTTTGCCTGGGTCTTAGCATTGACTTCAAGCAATCTCTTGATTGCTGCCACAAGATATAGCTGACACTGTGTTGTCATTTGGATTACCTAAATTTATGGCTATATTCCTCTTTCTAAGAAAAAATCAGTTTTTAAATTCTTAGACGCACCTCACTTTCAACAAAATGTATCAATGATAGCTTTAACTATCATTAACTATCAGCAACCCAATTATGTTCTTATGTCGAGAGAAAGTAGAGCAGTTTTGACTCTATGTGTTTGGAAACAATGTTCTTTTTAATTTTTTTTCTAACTTTTACCTTTGATATGAGCCTATTATGTTTTTCAGTAAAGTCCAGAATGTCTTAACGAGCCACATGAAACTGTTGTTAAGAAATGGAGGGCTTGGAGAGCCAAATCTTTGACTCCTCACTTGCTGTCAGAAATTCTTCCTTCCAATAAAAACATAATTTGAAAAGCTGGGTACTGTTAAACTCAGGTTTGTCTGGGAACTCATTACATGAAGGAGATTTATGAAACAGCTAAAAAATTTAAAAAAAATAGTCTAAAAAATAAACAAAACTAAGGATTATAAAATATCGGCTTTATTTTTAAAAATAAAGGACTATCGTTCCATGTTAAATGTGGTTTCTAATCTCTTTGAAAGCATTGAAAAGTTTATGTGTTTTTGTTCTACTTATATTATTTCTAAGTTAAACGTCCAAAGTCTTTTAAGACAAAGTATGCATATAATTTATCTTAATGATAATTGCTGAAGGTAAGAAACAAAACTTGGTATTTTTTGAGAATTTTTATGATCTTGCCATAAGATAGCTTGGAATTAGAGGCCAGAATTAAATACATCTTATTTTTAAATAGCCTTAGGAGTACACTTTGTTGTATTGAAAACTGTAAGGAAAAATCTATTCAACATATTTAACCCTTTATATCTAAGCTACCCTCAATCAGTATTTTTCTAATTCAGGAGGTTGTTTGGAAAGGCCAATGCATCATAGTGTGTCCTACTCTGCCCTGTATTTGCACTAGAAGGCTGAGGTTCATTCCTCCCAACCATTTTTTGAAAATCTTTTTGAGAATATCATTCATTTATTCATCCTTTCATTTATTCAACAAATATATATTGACCTCCAACTATGTTCTATACTTTGTGTTGGGGATATAGCAATAAATAAGAAAGGCAGTTTGTCTTACCCTCAAGGAATTTACATTCTAATCAAGGACACCCACAGTAAGCATAAAAACAAATGAAAATTGAAATAATTTTAGTAAAAAAGAAATCCTAGGTGCTATATTAGCCATGGTGATCAGGCAACGACACTTATGAGCTGAGACATAAGTGAGAAAATGAGCCAGCTGTGCAAATATCTCTTGTAAGACTCCAAGCAGAGGAAACTATAAGACCTAAACCTCTGAGACTGGCATGAGCTTGATAAGGGGCTGGAAAAAGGCTGACTCTTGAAGCCTAATGAATGAAGCATGAGGTAAAAGACAGGGGTAGGCAAGAGTGACCAGATTGAAAGGCATCATACAGGCCATGGAAGAAAAGAGTTTCTTTTTTTTCCTAATAATATTATAGTAAGAATTTTTATTATAGGAAAGGTAGCATCTAGTGTGTACTTTTAACCCATTTCCCATTTAGAAAAAGGAAGTGTAGCTCGCTACCAGTGTTCATGTCATTTTACATAAACATGCTCTTTGAGGCTGAAGCAAATCTGACTGGTTTTCAAAGTGAAAATGAAATATAAAAACTGTTCTTGGAGTTATTTTTAAATAGACCTTGTCTCTAATCCTAAGGTAACTGAAATGTATATTATAATCAATATTTAATATTTTTTTATGTGGTAAATTTCAAAGCAAAGAATAATGCTAAGCGGAACATCATATTCTACACATAAATATTGTGTCTCTCTCCAGATTTTCTTGTCATCCTTGTTGTGCAAGCAGCAAACTTTTCAGCGACCAGTTGGATTCTGTTTTTCTGATGTTGATGGTATGTTCTTGGAGAAATGTCTTCCAGACAGGCAAAGAAGTGAGGCATCATCAGAGCACAGACAACCTTGAAGACATTGCTGCCCTGGCTTCTGATACTTTTCTAGCATTGTTTCAGTCAACATCAGTCTGAAGTTTATAGGCTGATAGCGTGCTCAGGATCATCTTCTTGAACAGGATGTAGGAGTTCAGCACTGTAATGTTTCGAAGGTGGCAAAAGAATTTCTTATACCAAAACTTGTGCCTTTTGCACTTAGCTGGATGAGCATCTGATCAACCGAGTCCACTGCTCCCATGTCCTCGCTGTAATTCACAGTGACACACGGCATCTTAGTTTTCTTTCCATTTCCGTTCTTTATTTCAATCACAGGATCATTGTGAAATGTTTACAACATGGTCCCTTCCTTCTTGTCACACCATTTAAGTGCCATAAATTCACCACAAAATCTGGCTACAGTCG
>NW_011888783.1:31203144-31205059 GCF_000151845.1 Pteropus vampyrus | reverse complement strand
CTGATGTTGATGGTATGTTCTTGGAGAAATGTCTTCCAGACAGGCAAAGAAGTGAGGCATCATCAGAGCACAGACAACCTTGAAGACATTGCTGCCCTGGCTTCTGATACTTTTCTAGCATTGTTTCAGTCAACATCAGTCTGAAGTTTATAGGCTGATAGCGTGCTCAGGATCATCTTCTTGAACAGGATGTAGGAGTTCAGCACTGTAATGTTTCGAAGGTGGCAAAAGAATTTCTTATACCAAAACTTGTGCCTTTTGCACTTAGCTGGATGAGCATCTGATCAACCGAGTCCACTGCTCCCATGTCCTCGCTGTAATTCACAGTGACACACGGCATCTTAGTTTTCTTTCCATTTCCGTTCTTTATTTCAATCACAGGATCATTGTGAAATGTTTACAACATGGTCCCTTCCTTCTTGTCACACCATTTAAGTGCCATAAATTCACCACAAAATCTGGCTACAGTCGTCCCCTTTGTAATTATTTTTTTCAGATAATTTGGCATCTGTTTTCTGCTCAAACAAGCTGTCCCAACTGCATCAGTCCTGTTTTGATGTAATTCTCTGAAAAGCATGTGAGGTGTGTGGTAAACTTTGGGGATATGGTTAGGACTGTAATCCGTGAGTCATCTTGGGGTAAAGCACCACTGGCGAGTATTCTTGGAACAAATGGGAAATAGGTTAAAAGATCATAAATACAGAATAGGCTCTAATTAAACTATACAAAGAATGACAGACTCACACACAGATGGATCTATTCTAGCATTGCTTGTATTTAAGAGACAATGTGCTGCAGTAGCATGATTATTTGTAGAATCTTCCATATTAGAGGTAAAAGAAAAAGTTTCACTTGGAAGCCTGAGTTTATTCCTTATAGCTACGCTTTAGTAAGGTATCCTTTCGTTTCTCTCTAGCCTTTCAAGCCTGAACAAGGAAGATCTTTCACTCAATGACACAGAGACCAGTTGGTCCATGTCTCCAGAAAACTCTCCTCTTTCTTTACGACCAACCCCATCTGACAAGGTGTATGATTCGTGACCTCAGAGAGTTCATTGTCACATTCTAACTAAAAATATTGTGCAAGATATCTGAAAAGTGCTATACTATAGTGTAAACACATTGCAACAGAGACAAAAAGAAAGAAGAGAACAAATCTGAC
Source organism: Pteropus vampyrus (assembly GCF_000151845.1). NCBI lineage: Eukaryota > Metazoa > Chordata > Mammalia > Chiroptera > Pteropodidae > Pteropus > Pteropus vampyrus. The sequence continues at coordinate 31,203,898 of NW_011888783.1, read as the reverse complement.
TTGGAGAAGTTAAGGGAGATTTCACAGATATGGTATTCGAGCAAGGCCTAAAGCTGACTTAAAGAGGTTCTAGACAGAGAAAATTTGAACATAAAATTACCTCTAAATTACAACCAGAAGAAACAAAATGAAGTAAAGCATATAAGTTGACCATATTCGATTTAAAAATAAAACAAAAGCAGGTGACTTTACAAGAAAAGATGAACATTTTTATGTCACTGGCAATGGCAGGAAATGAAATAGGAAAACTTGATATTTGAAACTATGGTAAGAAGTTTGAGCATTCATTTTTAGGTCCTTAATGGAGAGTTAATTTTTGAGCACGAGGTTGACTTTATCACAAATTTTAAAAAAGTAACGCTAAGAAAAAGTGTTAAAATTAGCAGTGAAAAGACCAGTAGAAGTCTTTAAAATAATACAGGTCAGATATGTTGAGGGCTTGGACTATGAGAGAGTGGGAATAGACATAGGGAACAAATTCAAGAATTATGTTGACATAGAAAGGCAGAGTAATGGTCGACTCGGGTTTACCTATGAGAAGAAGAGAAGCTAAGGAGGTTTATAAAACTTCAGGCTTAGACTGCTTGCTGGATGGCAATGCTAGTAATCTAATAACCTAGTACCTGACCCACCCAGGAGAGGTTTTCCCAGAGTTACAGTCACTTTGTAGACTAGAACTTTCTCCAAACTTCCCTGTAATCATTCTGACTTTAGCTCTCTTTCCTCCCAGTGTTTTTCATTTGCATAATGAATG
>NW_011888783.1:31184637-31201719 GCF_000151845.1 Pteropus vampyrus | reverse complement strand
ACCAGATGAAATAATATCTTTGAGAGGGCACTGTCATTGTGAGGCACTGTATGGTCTGCCATGAAGAAATTCTTCTTGGGACCTGGGGCAGAAGGTGCAGTTTAGGAGCTTATGACCACAATGAATGGTGGTTCCAGCATTAACTATCTCAGTTTTCAACAAAACCAAAATGTTGAAATTCTGGTAAGTCACAGTGGTCAAAAATCTCTGAATTATGGAGTGATTACTCTCCTCAGCTCTCTGGGAAGTATGTGAAGTATTTTACAAACTATTAATGTTTGTACCCAGGTACCTAAGAATGACCTAATTACTTTCTGTAATTGACAAGTAGCTGTGATATAGTGACAGTAGTCAGAAAATGAATATTATAATGATTATACCAAATGTCATCTCTTCATACAGAAACGTAGCATTGAAACAAGTAGGGATCAACAACTTTGCATGTATGTAGAGGCAGAAGGAAATTCTGATGAAATCTCACACTGGTTAATAAATGTATGGCTTTACAGAAAGTTCAATGTTCTGAGTGTTTATAAAAACAAGACAACTTTATTTGAAAGGTTTTGATAATACAAGAGGAGGTTAACATTTCCATTTTTAAAATCTTTTTTTCTCTGTTTTTCCAAATTTTACATCTGACTTTCTTCTCTGAATGTCAAAAATAATTTATGTTAACTTGATAGGATATTGAAAAATAATTTAAATTATTAAAATGTATCTCTACAAGTATAAAGAGTTCACCCATGCCATTTTATTCTTCACTATTTCAGAATGACTTCCTGGTCTCCTTCCCACAGTGAGGCCATCTCCACTTGTCTGAACACAAGTGACATCTTTTATGTATAAAGACTAAAGTGAAGAGCCCTGAATCATTTCCTTTTTAATGTTTCCCATTGAGTATTTTCTCTCCCTGTCAAATAGAAACCCATATTATTCTCATTTAGATTTTTGCCTGATGTATTTTCTTTTTGCTTGGAGTATTTTCTATTTTATTTTGCTTCTGCATTACTTCTTACATTGGGCTTCTTTGCTCCATCGATATGCTCACATTACTGCTTTGTAACCCGGCCTTGTCGTTCAATGGAATAGGACATTCCAAAGCCCTAAGTGTAGGTGGTATAGAAAGCCTAATAAAATATGGTTATGAATTACAAAGTGTCATAAAATTTAATAGTAAAATCTGAGAAATAAACATTATAAAGTTCATGAACAAAATAATTTTTTTTTTTTTTTTTTTTGTCAATCATATGCATAGGACAAACACTAGCCCTGGAGTCAGAAAAGTCTTCTAACAAGCTCTATCACCTTATACAAGTCACTTAATTAGCCTGATCTAGTGTTTCCACTTTTATAAATATATTAATTTTGAGCTAAATGATCACTATGATCCCTTCCAGGTCAAACAATCTCTGATTATTGACATCATAGATTTCTCTGTTAGGTTATTTTATTTTATGATAAAGTCCTATCATAACATACAGATTTTTAAGTAGTTATTTATAATGAGTCAGAAATTTTCCCAAGGAGCTTAGGATGGAGGCAGTTACATTTAATACATATTAGAGAATATTATATATATTTTAAAGAAATGAAACCTATTTGAAAGGATATTGTCCTGCTCTCCCACTCCATTTTTTCAGAAGTCTTTAATTCTATAATTACTGTCATAATATAAAATGTTTCTCCTCATGAAGAAAATATATTTGGTAAGTGTCCCTTTGCTGCTCAATCTGGGTAGTTTTGTAGAACAGGTTCATTTTCCATAATATATCCCTTTCTATCTAAATTGATTCGTTTCTTCATTTTGAATAACGATCACCTGGATAAAAAATTAAGATAGAAAGGGATATCACCAACTCTATTCAGTTTGGGGATTTTGGATATCAAGAATTCACAGAGCAGGAGTTTACACATGAAGGAGGGGGAAAGTACACTTATTAAAGAAGCAGAATCCCTTAGGAAAAAGGGTATGAGAATTCAAATAAGGAAAACAGGTTCTTTCAAGTTCTTTTTCTGACATTTACTATTTGGGTGACTGGGAACAAAGGAATTGACAAGATATATATATGTTAGAATTCACAATTGTAAGTAAGAGAAACCAGCTCTAGCTAATTAAGTGAAACTCGATTAATAGGGAGAACTTATGTAAGGCTGGGAGACAAAGGAGAATATACTGAAACCCATGACAGTTCTGAAGGGCTGGAACACAAGAAAAACAAATCGTTTCAAAGCTGAGACAGCTACAGGTATAAGACAAGATATAATCAGCTACTGCCATCATATCCCGCTGTGATAAATCACCTCTAACCACTCCGACTTTTGCCTCAGGTACTAAAGATTCAATGTTCTTGAAGGGAGAATTGACCAAAATTATGACATATGTGGAGCACAGGTGTAGTTGGCTAAGAAGAGGGAAGACGTAGCCCCTTCAACATCCACAATATTAGTTTTTCACTCATGCCAAGATAACCAAAATGCTGGAGAAATCATTCCTCAATAGGAAATTGAGGTGCTCTGAAGGAAGAGGCAAGGATCCTTGGCAGGCAGAAATTGATTAGTGTTCATTGAAGAGCTAACAAATACAAAATATTTAATTTCTCTGAACCTTACCTTCAAAATCACTTATTCATAATAATCATCACAACATTTTAGTTTTAGCTTTATTATTTAGTTATTTTTAGCTTTAGAGTTCTATAGGTACTACTGTGATTTCTATAAATTATAAAGTTATTACTATGTATACTCACAAATGAATATATTTTATAGAAAACTATAGAATACAAATTATTGAATAAAAATTATAATCTATTTTTTAGAAACTTAAATGAGTGGAGAGCTTTTTAATGGTTTATGCAAGTGTCATAAGGTCATTGTAATAGGTAGGATGTTTTCCCAAAAGGTCTGTAACTTTTCCAGATTAAAAAATAGATACAGACCAAAAAACATAACAGGAAAATGATTTATAAACATGATTCTATTCTTACCTCTAAACAGTGGTTGCATATTGGAGTCAATATAGCATAACTGTTAAGCACATAGACTCTAGATTGACTTTGAATCATCTTACTTTTAAGCACATAGACTCTAGATTGACTTTGAATCATCAAGGCTTGCTATCTTTGTGACCCTGAGCAAGCTTCCTAATGAAGACAATAGCCATACATACCTCATTGAGCTGTTGAGGTTTACATGAATCAGTATTTGTAAACACTATGCAAATGTAAAATTAAATAGACTTAAATATTATTATTCTGAACATAGACTCTCATAAATTCATGTAAATGACATATCAAATAATTATTTTTTCTTCAATTTACTATGTCCGTATACAACTCCACATTTATTGGATCCTTAATTAATATAGATGAAAAGTCAATGGCTATATTTGTCGGAAGCCAGCCGACGAAGTAATTGAGGGTACCTGAAAGGGGGAGCATGGACTGAGGAAAAGAAAGAAGACAGACAGAATTGCAGGAGGGATCACAGAATCAAGCTGTGTCTGTGTCCCCGAGTTTATTTAGAACACACTATTTATAACATTACAATAAGAAAGACAGTAGTCAAGAATCAAGGTTAGCCAGATTACTATATCTAGTAGAACAATGAGATTCTCACAACTCAGAACTCTCTGCTAAACTGTTGCAAGGAATGTGCAGTGACTGCTATGTGAACAGTTACCTCCCGGTTTTTCCCAGCGCTTTACAATCTCAACTTCTTACATTGTTGCCAAGTACACAAATATCCTTGTTCCTTGTTATACTATTTCACATGTCCATAAGTGACTCCCCACATATATTTAATAAGTGAAAAAATTGATCTCTAAATTTACTTTATTGTTTTACATTTTCATTGTAATTGTTTGGTATAGTCAAGTAATATGTTGTAAATATACAATTTCTAAAGATGATGTTGTTATACTAATGCTATTTGACTTCTAGTATTAATACATACTCTGTTAAATGGTCATTTGATAAGAACAAGAAGAACCTAAATTGGTCATTAGCTACTGAAAAACTGGAAATCCTGCCAGCATCTGTTCATTTAATTTTGCCTTGTTCTTTCAAAAAAAAAAAAAAAAAAAGAATCCATTATTTATAGCTTTCAGTCAGGTGAGAAAATGATATTGAAATCTTCATGTAGCACTACTAGATCAATCCCATTCAAAGGATATAGATGTTAAAACAGTTTTATAATAAAATGACCTAACTCTTAAGATGGTTGCAGGAAACTAAGACTTTACCAACTTTTTGTTTGTTTCTGTTCTGTTTTTTCACCTTTGCTATTTACCAATCTCTAATTATCACCTATTCTGCTTATAACCATCTTGGTCAGTTTTGGTCACATGCATTTACTCAGAGTCTCATAAGAAAATGAGGTTGTATAATAAAAGGTCATTTCCTTTTATGTGAACTTTACAAATAGCAAGTGACAGAATTAGCCATCCAGGAACCCACAATTAAAGGATTTGGTTTATTCATAACCATGTTAATCAGAGTGGCCAAATTTTCTGGCTAGTCTTCTGATAAGCCAGTCACAAAAATTACCAAAACCCATTTTGGTATAAAGGGAAACAAGGATAATTTATTAAAATGATAGCTCAGCTTGAAGGACGTAGAAGTTTAGTCATTATGTTTTTTAAAATGTTTGTAATAATTTTTAAAATTATTCAACAATTAAATATACATTGATGTGAACTATTTAAATTCTTGTATTTTAAATAAGAGAATAAAAGATAATTAACTTATGATATGTGATTTGGGCTTCAGAATTTTTCATTTTTGATGGTTTTCAATGAAAAAGTAACACTCATTATACACAGTCATCATTGTGACAATTTACCTGATGATAAAGAATAAGGAAAAAGTCATTTTTTTTCTATCAAGCTGGAGTATACCGATGACATAATTAGAAGCAGTAGTGGTCAACTTCAATACTAGTATGCTTGATCTCTTTGCTAAAAATGCAGATTTTTGATTGCCACTTCTAGAGATTATGTTTTGGTAGATTTAAAAAAATCACCCTTAGGTTATGCTGGTTCAGAATCTCAAGGACCACATAGAACAGTGCCATAATGTGAAGGATGTCCATATCAGATACTGCTCTTGATTTTTTCAACCCTATTGGTTATTATAATTGGATGGGCAACCCATTACCTAATATGAGCTTTCAACTCAGCCTCACTCTCTGCAAAAATCCATGTTGTTGACAGGGTTTTGACTGTAAGAGCAGGTAGCATTCTCCTCAGGCATCTTTGCCTAAACAATGACAGCAAATACTTTAAGCGATGCTTCTTTATACTAGCCGTGTCATGACATGTGAAACTGATATTACTGTCAGTAAAAGAAGGTAGGAAATCAAGTGAATCTGGAAGGGAAAATGCCTTACTTTTAGCTACCAGCACTTTCTTATAATGAGATAACCTGTCAGTAGCTCCATTTGTTATTTCAGAATAAAAGACAATGTACTGATTTACTCACATCAGATGTACAAATTAAAGACCTCACACCAGATATACATGTTAGAGAATAGCTAGCATCCTTTTATACTCAAGTGGAGGAAAGATGCATTGACTCTATTTCTTATATGGCTACTTTACTGAGACCATTTAATACTAACTCTTTGTTTGTTTGTTTGTTTTTTACTGTTATCTATCTTTCCTCTTTTAGTTCTACCAGCGTAGTCAGTTCAGTACCTTTTCAGATGCCTCAGCCTTGCTATTGGAGCCATCCAACTCCCTGACTTAATCTCTATTTCTATAGAAAATAGACATGCAGAAATTTATTGATTCCTTATGACATGGCTTTAAAAAAATAATCCTGTGGAGACTCAGAAACTATTCTTTAAAAACACATAAGACTAAAATGTCATATTACATGACCAAATAGTTGATGCAATGCCATCAGTGGTGTGTGTTGAAACTGCCATAGTGAGGTTTTTCATATTTTTATGTCATCAGGCATTGAATATGCATTAACACACTACATGTCTTTCCTTCTTTACATACTATTATCTATATAGTCGGAAGATAAAAGTCATAATAAAGTGTCTTGGTTGAAAGAACATTCTACATGCAGAAGACCTGTTTGAATCCTGACTCCTTTTGTCACTAGCAGATTTACTGAGCCTGTATGAAATGGGATTCTGCCTCATGGGATTATTCTGAGGATGTGATACATCGATAAGCTTAAAGTGACAAACATTCTCACTGAATCTAGGTTTTCTTCCTAGATGTGTAGAAGTGGAAAATTAGCTGCTTTCTGATGCTTTAATGCAGATATATTGACGTTATAGACTCCCTGTAGACTGTAAATCACATTGGCATAAAAAGGACATGTGGTGGCAAAGACAGAGCAGTGTTTTTGATGCCCTGGGGTTAGCATAAATAGGGTAAGTGGCTTCATTCTATATATAGCCACATGCCTTTGGGTATTCATATTTTGTAATTCTTTAAAAAATTACATTGCTCCACAAATTATTTCACTTTAAAATTTATTTGTATTCTTTTATAATGACACTTTCAGCCACATACAACAAAATTTACAATGATAATAAAAATTGAGTTAGAAAAGCATAACTGAATGATACAGCAGAATGGTCAATATGGTAAGTGCAAAACAAACAAACAAACACACAAAAGAAATCAGGCCTTATGTTAGTTTCCAAGCCTGTTAATATTGGCAAAATAAGTTATAACATCATGTTATCAAAGGGAGGATGAATATTATTTCTTCCATGGACCTTCAAAACAGACATCAGATGATATAATGGACAATATCATTGATAAATTTATAACAAATGTAGAGGCAAATTTAATCTGAGTACTTTGATCTTTATTAATATCTGAAGATATAACAGATATTCTCAATTCAGGAGATTATCCTCAGAGGCACTAAGAAAATGTGATCCAGTCATACATCTTTCTGGAGGTCCAAATAAAAAAAATACTTATAGAAATGAGTGAAGAATGGAAAACATTTTTGCTTAAATAATTTTCCATAAAATTTACTTTAATAAGCTGAGATTTTAAAAGTGGGTGATTTAATGTAGGTTAACAATGTCGGTGTTCTCAGTGCTGACTGACAATAAAATCATATTCTTTAGAGATCAGGTGAACATGTGAAAAGACTGATATGATATTAGAAAAGTCAAGAAGTATATTCAGTGTTTCCTCTTCATAAAATATCTCCCAATGTTTGCACATGTAGTCCAAGAGACTGCAAAAATTATGTTTTATAATTAAAATTTTAAACATTGCTTTTCTGTACTCTTCTCTCTTTCAACATTATGTGATCTAAAAAAAAAATATCCTTGATTTTCTTCCTTTCCATTCCCTGAAATCTCTCACTGAACTCTCTCTCCTCCAACTTTGAGGGATTATCTAGGTTCTACCTTCTCAGAAGATGAGACCTACATTCTTTAATACATCAACTGCTCATACTTCTAATGACAAAATTATTGATTTCTTAACTACTTCTATCTCCTTGTCTCTAATCACAAATGATGCAGGATATTTCTCTTCTTACAGGTCAATCTAGATCTAATTAAATCAACCCTATGTGAGCCTGACTTCCATCTCATTAGACTGTGATCTCCTATAGGACAGTTATTGTGTTCTAACCACAATAGATGTGTAGGTGGCCTGCCTATATCCACTGGGCCTTACTAGTTTAATGCATTAAGCTTTACATATTTTGCCTGCATTTTCTCTAGTGGTAGTGCTTCTCTGCTCACATGAACCTCACGTGGAGGTTTTAGAGAACTGATCACTCCTTTCTGCTGATCTGGGTTCAGTCCTCAACTGATGACTTTAAAAATTTGGTATATAAATAGTCCAGACCTCTTGCCTCTCAGGAGGAATAACAATGAGGCATAGGCACTATACTACTTTACAGAATTTGCCAGCATAATTAAATTCTAGCGACCCACTGAAGTAATTGGTTTAATAATAGACTTACTCTTCATTGGCTGCCATCCTTTCCCTGTCTCACAACCCCCACCACTACCTAGGAGCTTCCAGAGATCACTTTCTAGAGAAACAACTTACAACCAAATCCTCGTAACAGGGTTTGTTTCTGAGGGGAACATAATAAAAATTTCTCTGTATCCAACTCTGAGTCTTTCACATAGTCAAAAATTTATAAGGTTCTCTTCAATGAATAGATGAATAAATGGGAAAGATTAACAAACCACGAATCTTGCCAAGTTACTTAAATTTATATGTTTAGCTTGTCTTTTAAGGTTTAAAATGACTCAACTACTACTATTGCCTTATTTCTCACTAAATATAATTGAGAATCATGTCTACATTGTAGTAAACTTAGATTATCTTCGCTATAAAAATTGCTTCACCTTGTCAGTGCACGTTCTTTCACATTGATATTTTTCTAGATTGTAAATGTTCCCAGAGGAATAAAGCCTGTGCAGTCTACATGCCAGATGTGGCTCACAATAAGAGGAAATTTAAGATAATGATGCCAGCCCTACCTTCAAAACAGATCACAATGAAAAATTGTAAGCTTCTCTTGTTGATGTAAAAAACATCTTTGTTATATCACCTAAACAAAAAAAATAAAACCTAATCATAGAAGGCACATTTGTGCTAGAGATATGTGCCATTGGAATCCCTTATTATTTCTAAGTTATGTTGAACTATTATGCCTTTGAATTCTCTGTAATCATTGTTGTCTTTCTTAATTTCTCAGTAATTGTAAAGAAAGTACCATGTCAAACTTTAGAATTTCAAAAGACTTTTCTTGCTGTCCTTCATAATCCAGCAGAGGGAGCAGTGTGTCACCCAGAAAAGCCTCAGTCATCTATATACCTGAGTATTGGACTCTAAACGTAAGGTTATCTCTCATTGTGTGGTAAAATTTAGAAGATTGGGCCAAATATCTCAATCTGAAATCTCTTTCATAATCATTTCTCTCGACAGATACGTTAAAGATTCTTCTGAAAAAAAAAAAAAAAAGGAGATATTTTACAGAAGACAAAGAGACCCCAGGGTTTTGTAATGCCTCATAGATGCCTTCATAAGGGTTAGGTAATAGAAAGCAGTGAATATGATGGCTAAGAGCATGAACCTTGAGATCACGCTCCAGTTGAGCCAGATTCAATTCCTGGCCCTTTCACATAGTAGCTGTGTGACTTTATTCAAGCTATGTAACACTTTTAACAATCAGATTCCTCATCTTAAAAACAAAAATAATATCTACTTCACAGTATAATTGTGAGTATTATATAAGAGAATGCCTATAAAGGGCTTAGCATAAATAGGCCAATAATAATTCAATATATGTTAGCCCTTATTAGATTGATTGTAATTATTTACCATGACCCTGAAGGAAAAAGGGCAGGGCAATGAAAATTTTAATGTAAATAAAGAAAAAGGGAAAATTACATGGGAAGGAAAATCCAAGGAGGACATGAAATGATGAGTATTGAATTCTGGAGGTCAGTCAGCCTGTCCACTGATATTAGGCACCTGAGAATTGAGGTATGAAGAATTGAGGGAAAGGTACCAAAAGAAGCTTGATTAGGTCAGGAACTTCTTTCACTAAGACCAAAGTGTTTAAGAAGGGGGCAAAATAGCTAAACTCCATGTTGAACTTTGTTCAAGTCAATTTTCCTTTAGAGTAGACACATAATAAAAATATTGGCAAAGGCATATGAACACTTGGCATCAAAAACAACTGGGAGTAAAGGTAGGCTGAGCTTCCTTTTTTGTGTGGCAATCTCATTTTAACTGTTTGGCTATGAACCAGTTTTGGGACACAATTTGTTCCCCTGCTCCTACATTAAGAATCTTCTTTATGCCCATTCTTACTTATCTTTCAGGAGCAATATAGCTCTGTTTTAGGTTTTCTGGAGATATATTCTAAGTTATATTAGAACAAAGATGACCAATGGTAAACTAATCTTCACGTTCCACAATTGGATCCTTTCTCCTTTCTACATTTCTCTTGAATTTCTTATTGCTCCTTTGAAAATCAACTATATTACATTCCATCGTCCACTGCATTTTACCTGTATTTCTCCTTGTCTCCTGTGCCCCCATCCATTTCCATGGAAAGGTGTTGCTGTGGCAACCTTCTGTGAGAAAGCTTTCGAGCTGTTCTATTACTATATATTTAAAGAGATTATAGCAGAGGGAATCATTTTCAAATTAGAAGAAATTTAACCAAATTTATATCTAAAAATTAAAAAACACCAGGACTCAGAGTGTAAAAATATTCTGTAATGAAGTTCTTCATTTAAAAATATTATTAGTGTTATTACTCTTTGTATTCATTTTTACCTTGGGTTTGGAAAACCATTTCCATTTCTTTCCCTTTTTACCCTAGAGCACACTGCAAATTGACATCTGGTACAACTGTTCTCAAATGTGTCTCTCAATGTGTGCTATAATAAGTGTCTCTCTATTCTCTTTGGTTTTCAATAAATATTAGCTCATAATTTTTATTTTCTTCTTCTGAATTACTTTTTGTGGAATAAAACTCCCATCTACAGGAGATGAATTGGTTCCTCTGTGAGATGAATCTGTCATGTCCAGGGCATTATGAACTCTGCATTATGGAAAAGCTATGATTTCTAAATGTGACTCTCAGGTGGCTCTCAAGGAAGGAATATTGGAAGTAAAGTTTAGCCTTTTGTTGTGTTCTCCTTTCCTTTGCTTCTATAGCTTCTACTCATGAACATATATTTCTTTGTTCCACCAGTTGTGCCTTTGGGTACTTGTTTGTACACATGCACACGCACACTCCTCATCCAGAGAATGGCAGAGTACACTAAAGTATTTACATACTGCATTCAGAGGACAATATTTAAAATACCACTTCCCCATAGTTTCTTTTCCATGATTCTCTTTCACTCTTCTCAGGCCACATTTTTGAGTCTGTGTCTTTTGATTCTTGTTATTTTTAGGCTCACTAGTCTGAGAATTCCTAAGAGGAGGAGTTAGAGCTTGCTCATTATTCTATTCTAGGCACAAGATCTGACACTTTAAAGGTACTTAATAAGTCATTTATTGAGTATTATAATGAATGACATACAGGCATTATAGACATCCCACAATACATATACACATCCTTCTTAAGAATCATAACCATTGCATTATATCTATAGAAATTAAAAATGTACGCTACAGTGTGTGCTCTATATACAAATGGAATAATACATAAAAATTACTGCAGTTCACCTTAAAAATTGTTGCATATTTAGTGGATAATTAAGTTGATATATTAAATCATTTGTTTTTGTATCGATAATTAAGTTAATATATTAAATCATTTGTTTTTGTATCGATTTGTTATTCACTAGCATTTGTATATAAATACCTGCCACTATTGAAAAGCAGTCTGGATCTTTAAGGAACATTTCATTAATTCTAAAGGAGTAAGGCTATTACCTTATTCGACATATTTGGTAGATAATTTTTAATCTTCAAAAACTTAAGCTTATTGTTAAAGTTTTTACCTTAGTAAATAGTTAGTTTAGAAATTTGTTTTCCCAATTTTTTGAGTTTAATGTAAAATATCACATCCAAATATCCCAAATAAAAACAATAACATTTTTATGTTGATGTTATAATTTTAGTTAACCATTTTTAATTCTAGACTTAATCATTTCCTTATAGAAGTCATAAATATTAGAATTATACAATCCTATTTTTGGAAGATATACTAGTCAGAGAAATAGAACTAACAAATTTATTATAAGATATTGGCTCACATGATTATGGAGGCTGAGAAGTCACATGATCTGCCATCTACAAGCTGGAGACCCACGAATGCCAGTGGTATAGTATCAAAGTTTGAGAACTGAAGAGCTGATGGTATAGATTCTTGTCTGGGTCTGAAGGCCTAAGAACCAAGATTGCTGAAAGCAAAAGAAGATCCATGTCCTAACCCAACTGTCAGGCAGAGAGCAAATTGAAACTTTCTGTGCTTTTTTTCTATTTAGGACCTCAAAGGATTGGAAGATTAGATGATGCCCACCCACACTGAGGAGAGTTATCTGCTTTACTCACAGACGCATCCAGAAATAATCTAATTACTATCTGGGCATCTTGTGGCCCAGTTAATTTGACCATCACAAGTCTACCTCTTGTCGAATTGGCACCCATACACATCTCTTTAAACCATAATCTCAAAATGAAGACATTAACAAGGTAACAACTCTGCCTAATATGATACAACATTCTCGCATAAAACAAAACGCACAAACCGCTTCCCCAAAAGCAGAGGTTAAATTCTTGAGTGGTATTTACTCTTCTCCTTGATATCCTGAAATTTAAATCCTATGATGTAAAATTAACAATACTTAAATTCTATGATATAGTTCATACATCTTATGTTATGAGTTGTGGGGGTGGGACCTGAGGCGAATCAGCATTGTCTTGCATGGCAATCATCTCAGGGGAGGCCATTGCAATTTCCTTAAGCAATGCAGGGTTAATCTCCTTATACCTGGGAGTAGAGAGACCAATACCATTAGGGGCGTGGAGGCAGCTACAACTTAAGGTGCGGGTACCGTTAGGCACTGAGGAGGGAAGAGAGTCTGCTTCTGCTGCAGTGGGGAGGCCCTTCTACTGGGATTGGGTAGAAGACTCATCAGAATTTAGGGGCTCAATGTCCCAGCTCTCTCAGAGTCTTTCTATACTCTCTCATTCCATTTTACAAGATCCCATTCTTTCCCAATCGATGGCCTCACTTTAACAATAAGCACACAGCAAAACTGGGTATTTAATTTGCATGTAATTCAGCCAGTCTCAGAATGAGTTTCTACGTTTGACTTTTAGAGATCACAGCCCTGAGGTTATAGGAGGTAAGGATCTCCTTCAGGGCACATACAGAAGCATTTAGGTCATTTATATGGAGCTTGAGCTGGGGATTTGAATCCCAGAGCTCATTCTTTTCTTTCATCAGTTTATCCAGTGACATTAGGAACAATTAATTAACTTTATCATATTTGTTAGTTTTTTAAAAACTGAAAATATCATATGCATAATCACCTAGCTCCTAGCTTCTTATAAGTGGTTGATTAAAAGTATCCACCACAGATATTTTGTGTATCTCTATACACAGTTCACACCACAGACTATCAATCAGTGCTCTCTTTACTACTGAAAACAGAGTCATTAGCATTTTTAAATTTAATCAGGTTAGAAAGCCAATTTCAGAAACCCTAAAACTAAGTCAGAAAACTGATCCTTAAAATTCTGTTCCTCTAGAACCACTCCCAGTATCAATATATATATTAGTCAGGGGTTTCCAGAGTAACAGAAACAATAGAATGTATGTTATATAACATGTAACCAATAGAAGATATAGATTTTGATAAAGAGATAAGGTATTGGCTCACATGATTATAGAGGCTGAGAAGTCCTATGATCTGCTGTCTAAGAGCTGAAGAGCCATCAAAGCTGATTGTGTAGTTCAAAGGCTTGAGATGTGAGGAGTAGATGGTATAGATTCCAGTCTGAGTCTTTAGGCCTGAGAATCAAGAGTACTGAGGGCATGAGAAGTTAGATGTCCCAATGCACCAGTCTGGCAGAGAGTAAATTTAACCTTCCTCTATCTTTTTGTTCTTTTCAGGCCCTCAGTGAATTGGATGAGGCCCAACCACATTGAAGAAGGCTTTACTCAGTCCACCATTTCAAATGCTAATCTCTTCCGTCACAGAGTAAGGAGTAATGTTAACCGGCTATCTAGGCATCCCTTGGCCCAGTCAAGTTGACGCATAAAATTAACCATCACATATGAACTTCGTGCATGTTCTTCAGAAATATCTTAGTGTGCTGGGCATCTTATCAGTGGTATTGCCACATGTGCTGGTATTATGCAGTCAGTAGAAAAATTAGTTATATAATTCCATGATTCAAATTATTTATTTCTCTTCCATTCATTTTTCAATACTTAATTGTCCGATTTTGGGCTTTGATGATTTTATGTTTCTTAATTATACTTTGCTTTTCTGGAAAATTATACAAAATCACATGTTATTTTTTTACCAAAAATTTTCAAATATTTAAGAATAATGTAGTACATACACATATTCATTATAAAATAGACAATTTGGTAACATAGTGCATGATTTTTGCAAATATTTGTACATATGTATGTATATTTTATATAATGCTTAAAATTTTTTATGCTCTCAACTTCTCTGGACCTCACTTTCCTCATCTACTAAAATGAGGGATTCAGTTGAATGATTACTCACATCTATTTTCATGCTTTAATTTTCTAATTCTATGTATACATTCATCTGAAACTCACGACCATCTCCCATTTTGATTTGGAATCTTCTTTCTTTGTTTCCTATTTCACTGTTTGTCCCCACCATTCATATAGTTTCCCAAATCAGACACAGAGTATTCCTTGAAAACTCCCTCTCTTTCTGCTTCTCTAATATGTCATCAATTCCTGTTTGAATTTCTTCCTAAATTTCTTACAAGTGGTCCTTATCCATTTCTCTATAATAATTTGGTTTATGACCAGGTTGCTTGGACAATTACACTAGCTTCCTTAGGTGTTTCTCTAATGTCTACCTTCACTTTATTCCAGCTTCTTCTTGCATGGCACACAGAGAGACCCTTTAAAATCTAAAATATGCTTATATTATTTCTAGCTTAAAGCATGCCATTGGGAATAAAAACTCAACTTCCTTGACTGATCATTCAAGGCTCCAATTAATCTAATCAATTCCTACCTATTTCTCCACTTCCATTTTGTTATTTACTTCCCCTTCTCCCTCTGTCTAGACCATATTACTCCATGTCATTTCACTTCCACTAGTGAACATCTATTCATTTTTCTGATGTCGACTCCGGGAATGCTTAATTAGGCAAGACTACTTTGATGTTCTATACTAGACGAAGATAATATCTTAGTCTGCTAGCACTCTTAAAAACTCTAAATATTATATTAGTCAAAAATACCTGTTTCTTCCATTAGACAGTAAATTTAATGAAGGAGGAACATTATCATGTCACTAGCTATTATGTGTATTTAGACACAGAGGAGAAGCATCTGTTGGTAAATGCTGATAATGTCTTCTGTGTTACAGGTAACAAGTCTCAACATAGTGGTACAGATTGATCATCTCTGTGAAATGCAATTTTACAAAAATGGGATAGTACAGTATATAATGTTTATTACTTGCTACAGTCACTTACTAATGAGACAGATTGTCAATAGTTTCATGCTAAAAAAATCTACTGCAACAATTTTTTTATAAACTGTATAGTATATTATAAGACTCCAAAATTCCCACTATTTTTGTTTGTTTGTTTTTATTCAAACAAAGGACACATAAGTTGATATTAAATGAATCACACTTATCTCATAGCTTCCAGTAACTCGGGATACCATCCCGGTATCTTGCAGGTACACGGAAAAATCAAGTAGAGAAGAAAATCTTCTTCACTGGGTCAAAAGATACCTCCAATTAAATATTTCTATTATTTTGTCAAATTGCCTGCTAGAAACATAGTACAAGTTTACACTTCCACTGGTAATGAATATGAGTGCCTGCTTTTCTTCCTGTACCAGCATCAGTGGGTTCTTCTACCTTTCAAAACCTCCTATTTTTTTTTTTTGAGGTGAGGGTGAAGTGGTTTACGGGAAAACCAATCTCTAATTATGAAGGACAGACTTGTAGATAAAAACAAAAAATATATATTGCAATCAGATAAAATGTACTTTTACATGAGAATCATGAAAAGCGTGAGGGCCTTTGTCTTGCAAATATTAACTAAGTGGACAAGACATACATGTGTAAGCCCCTAGTTCTTTTCAACAATTGTGAAAAATCTGAACTAGAACCTTTACAATGATTTTGAAGACATCAAGCAGGTATCTTACAATTTTTTGTTGTTGATTACTTACATAAGTAATTTTCAAACTACTAGCCTCAACACTGGGGCAACAGTATATTTAAATGATTAAGAAAAAAGTAGTCTTCGGGGTCAAATAATTAACACTTTAACTCTGACTTTTCCTGATTGTGATGGGTTAGACCAAATCTCTTGATTCCTGGCTCTTAATCTTCTCACTGAGAGTGAAAATAATAATACTTAACCTGTCTTCAGTCATTGAAAGTACTTCTCCTGGAATTAGTTCATAGGGTGTGTACAAAACAAAATATTTTTCCCCATCTTCTTTATGTTTGTGCCAGTGGTTTGCAAATTTCAGTGGGTACAGAAGTCATCCAGAGAGCCTGGTAGACCACAGATTGCTGGCATCAAACACAGAGTTTCTTACTCAGTAGATTTGAGGTGAAAGCCTGTAAATTTGCTTGTTTTGCATTTTTAACAAATTTCCAGTTGATGCCTGTGATGATGCTGGTCCCACAGTCCCAGGGCCACACTGTCACTTTTTTGTTTTATTTTGTTGTTTCCCAAAGATAAAGCACATGATATAAAACTCAAGCCTCCTCTTCTCAGTAGATTATTTCAAATAATAAAGTTCAGGAATTTCTCTCTACCTGTTGATATATGATTTGAATTATATTTTTAGTTCCAGTGCTATTTTTTTTATATATTCATTGACATTTTAATAGGAAGTATAGAAGACAAGTGGTAAACCTGAAAAATCTTGTTATCATATTAACTAGGAGACCTACATTTCTGCACAAAATTTTACCATATGTAGAAAGCTAATTTGTCTCTTCTGATTATAAATTCAGTGTTAAAAAATCCATGCCTGAGACCTAGGTAATGATATATTACAACTTAATGCTGACAAATGATAACCAAAAATAATTTTTACTATTATTATTATTTGCTTAGCATTTTATAGTTTACAGTTTAGCATTTTATAGTTTACAGTTAAGTATGGTTACAAGTTTGTCTCATACATGCAATTTCAGTTAATTTTCATCACAAATATGTTATTTTGGTTTTATTTTTCCATTTTAGAAGTAAAATTACAAATGCTAAATTATAGCACATGGCAAAGCCAAACTTATGCCCAGGTTTTCTGATTCTATTTCCAGAACTTTTTCATCCACAGAACAGGTAGTGTGTTAGAAAGATTGTGGGTGAACAATACCATTGAAAAATTAATTAACGAAATGTACCCA
>NW_011888783.1:31150634-31183997 GCF_000151845.1 Pteropus vampyrus | reverse complement strand
TCTTTCTTTCTTTCTTTCTTTCTTTCTTTCTTTCTTTCTTTTCTGTCCATTTTCTCTCCTTCTGAAAAAGCCCAGATTGCCTCCTTCGGTGGTTTTGCCAAATCAAAGCAGGGAGGATTACAGTGCACTAAACAGGTCTGAAATTTGTCCCTATTTCCCTTAATTTTCTTTGAAACTATTTCAGTTTCTGTGGCAGAGTGCCTTCTCCCCTTCCTTGAAGTGTTGATATGGAAATTCCATTTTTAGCCTCTCCTCCTTTTTTGCATCAAGCTTTCTACTATGTAAACATTTCATTCTTTTCCTTAGCATGACTCGCAAAAAGAGCTTTCCCCTACCCAATACATTAACTGAAGGTAGAGGTTGGACTTGATAAATTATGAAAGGATAGCATCAAAGGTTGGACTTCTGAACTTGTTTTTACTGATAAATGGATTTTCAAGCTTTAATGATATACTTTCTATCTTAACCTCCTGGGATTTTTACTATTTAGCTTTTAAGATTGGATGAGGATATGTGGTTTTTATTTGCTAATAAAAGATTAATTTGGTTGCTGCAAGATCCATTTAATTCTGCTTGCAACATATTGTACTTCTCAGCTCTTGCAGGAAGTTGAAAACTAGAGAGCATTCCCTCTCACAGTGAGTTGGCAAGGGTCTCTGCATTTGATATGGAGATGTTCTAGTATTGTTTAATTCATATCTCCTAAACTGAAACTTGCCATTTTTTCAGAATTCTTTTGCATTGCTCATAATAATAGGGACAAACTGGTCATTGAAATGTATTAATTATAATTTTAATTAGATGATTTAATTGCATATAAATGACTGTAGACTCTCTTTTGAGGTGATTGTATAGCCCATTCTTCTTTGGGAACTGCTCCTTGCAGTCTTATTTTTACCATGTGATATTGTCCAACTTGACCATGACTTACTAATTAAGTTGGATTTCTGCTGGAATTCAAAATAACATTGAATAATTTGCTTATTATTTGTTTTTCAAAATATTTGAATTAGCTGTTTGAAAAATCCAGGCCTTTGTTTGCACTTGTGTATTTTCTGGATAATTTTCAACTATACAATTTCATGATTAAATCCTATTAAATTAACAGAAGTTAGGTAAAGATAATTTACATGTAAATGGCTTCTGAATATTCAAGACTTGGTTATGCACAAGTGCAAAAGGTTAAAATAAAGTAAATTTTATAGTTGGCATTATATTTTGACCCTACCAATGTGCAATAAACTTTTTTACTTCTTCAGAAAGTCAATAATTCTCCTTGGATAATACTGAAACAGAAAGGCAATTTGCATATTAATAAAAAATATAGTCTGTGACGCCAGACTGGATTTTATTACTAGTTCTGCCACTTTCTATCTGTGTACCCTTACACAAGTTACTTTCATATTCTATAACTTAATTTCTTTAAAATGCATATAATAGCAGTGTCTTACTTCATAAGATTCCTGTGACATGTAAATGTATTAATACATTCCAAGTACTTAAAACGGTACAGTACTTGACACATAGGGAGCACTCAAGAAATTATGGTTGCTATTATAATTACTGTTATTATTAATATTATATTGAACCAGAACTATTTATTCTAGATTTTCCCAATTTTTCTTACTAAACAAGTTTAAAATGTGATTACAATGTATAAATATACCCCACATAAACTATGGAGTTTTACAGATTTATTCCAGCATAGATTCATAAAGGAACATGTCTTTTATTCAGAATTGTCTCATGATGGCAATTTGGGTTCTATTTCAATCTAGTTAACTTCATCATGTTCCTGAATGTGCCAGGCTTACATGAAACTCAAAAATTATGTTCTCATAAACAATACAAAGCTTCCTGATCCATGTGCCAAGACCTTCATGCAAGAAAGGACAAAGCAACATTTTAAAAGAATTTAGCACCATTGCAAAGTTACTTAGAAATATAGCACATAATATTTGGCTGCAGATTATTATCTCTGTTAGGAAGCTTGGAAACAGAATATCACTGTGTCCCACAAGGTGTTATAGCATATTTAGTGAACTGCTCTTTATATGGGCTCCGGAGAGATGATCTGTGTTTGGATCAAGATAAGTTTGATTCTGCATTCTCTGTCCTGATCTGGCGAAACACCCTATTTTATCTTAAAAAGATTTTATTTTGGATAAAAAATTCCAATATAGCTGTAACAAGGGGATATATAAAGCATTATATCAATTCATGTCTCTCTATTGATTTCATTCAAACCTCATTTAACTTTGTAGATGTGCATATTATAAATTTTTCACCTCTAACAGCTTTAACATGTGATAGGTTGTTTAGCAAGAATGAATTTATGATAATCTTTGCTCTTCCATTTAGATCTAGGACATAACTATGTACTTTTTCAACTTTTGGCTGGGAAAGAAATTTCTAAGTTATTCATCCTTGAGGGTAACCTGGAAGGCGAAATGGAATAACCAGGTGATAGAGTGATAATAGAGTATGCGTGCAGTTAGCACAAACTACAATTGATACAAAATTTAACCTTTCTTGAAAAAGCATGCATTTTCCATTGCATGGAGCCCTGAGAGATCCTGTAACTTTTTCCTTTCATAAACTTTTATTGAATCATTATTATATGCCAGACACTGTGTTAACTGGTCTGAGATTCCCAAGTGAATCATGTCTCTCTTTGCTAAGGTGCCAGTGGCTTAAAAGCAGGTGGAAATATAAATTGGTGCAGCCACTATGGAAAACAGTATGGAGATTCCTCAAAAAATTAAGAATAGAATTGCCATATGACCCAACAATCCTTCTTCTGAGTATTTACCTAAGAAACTTGAAAACATTTATCCACAAAGATGTATGCACCCTGATGATCATAGCAGCATTATTCACAGAGGCCAAAGCATGGAAACAACTGAGTGTCTTTAGATGATTAGATAAAGAAGAACATATATACAATGGAATATTAGTCAGCCATAAGAAAAAATGAAATACTGCCATTTACAACAACATACATGGATCTCGAGATTAACCTGCTAAGCAAAGAAGTCAGACAGAAAAAATTGAGAACTATACAATTTCATTATATGTGGGATATTAAACTGAAAGCAACAAGCAAACATGGCAGAGACTCATCTATACAAACAGCAGATTAGTGGTTATCAAGGAAATAGGGTGGGGGGAGATAGATGGAGTTAAGAGAGTCAATATTTGGTGACGGAAGAAAATTTAACTTTTAGTGGTAAACACACAAAGTAATGACATATTATTGAATTGTACACTTGAAACCAATGTGATTTTATTAACCAATGTCACCTCAATAACTTTAATTTAAAAAAGCAGGTCTAGACTAACAATCCATGAATGGCAGCATGATGTGGAAAATAATATATGAGAGGTTATGTATGACATGTGATTTGAATACAGAGCAAGGAGAGGTTAATTCTGCCTGAGAGCTAAAGTTGCTGCTAAGGATAAATTTTCAGAGAAGTTACTGACCTGGATATTGGAGAATAAATAATATTTTTCCAGGCAGAGAAATGGGTTCAAGATATATGAGGCAGAGGCAGAAATATGTATAACTACATGGATTCAAGAGGAAACAAGTCATGCTTGGAGAAAAGTGAGACATTATTCGAGTTGATCATACAGAAAATGTGATTGGTTCTTGACATAAGAGCTGGACTGGGGCAATTGAAGTCTCCTTACCTCTTTCCCTGGTCCTTGAAATGTATGTTCCACCCACTGTTCCCACAGCTGGAGCCATTTTCAAGAATGTAACCTTGAGGGAGTAAGGGATTGTTGAGACCATCAGGACAGTATATGTGACTGAATCCAGTGAAGACTTCTATATAAACTTAAGATTCTGGTAAGTAGGTATGGAGAGAAGATATAATCATCTTGAGGTCACACAGGACAAGGTTCATATGTAAATTCCCTTACTTATTAAACCTGTACCTACCAATCTAAAATGATCTACCTCTTTCTTTGCTATCTCCTTGCCCTCCATGTGCAAGGAACCAGTTTTAGATTTCACAGGTGAAGCTCCAAGGTTTGTGAACCAACAGACATCCAAAATAAACATAGGAGGTTGAGGCCTATAAATGTGTGAAATAATGGTAGGACAAGAAAATAAGTCCTAAGAGGTAGTTTGGGGTCTGGTTATGAAGAGCCATGGAAGATATGCTGAGTGATCTTATTTTTCTGTGAGGAAGAGTAAATTGCTTTTTGATTTAGAAAGATAACTGAAATTTGTGTCTTGAGGATAGATAGGAAAGGGAGAAATTCATGGCTGGAAGTTCAAACAGAGGAGATTGCAACACTCCATGTGAGAGATGATGAAGAACGTGGCTTACAGAGTTACATAATAAGGGCAAAGAGGAAATGAATATAGGCATACTTTGGGAGGTAGAAAAGAAATATGTATTCCCGACTGGATAAAAGCTAAAAAAGAGAAGATGGGAACAAAATCTTGACGTTTCAAATTATGTGGATGACCATACAACAAATAATGAGAATATAAATAGAGGAAGAGGTAGTACTGACATAGACCAGAGACGAAAATTTCAATATTAGAATGATAACTTTGAGAAGTTTGTTGGTGACACAAGAGGAGATGACTAATGACATTTATAAATATGAGTTTAATACTCAATAGTGAGGTCTAGCATAAATATGTCAACACATAAAGGAGTCATTAGAGCTATGGGAATGGATAAAATCAACCAAGAAGCATGAAGATCAAGAAAAGAAAAATGACTGTATTCAGAATGATCTGATCTGATCAGATGATTAAAAAAAAAGACGAAGATGCTGAGAATAGTTTTTCAGTTGAGATGCTTTTGGATTCAGTAAACAAACAACAACAACAACAAAAAAAAACATGATTCAAACCAAATTAACAAGAAGAGGAATTAATTCAAATGGAAATAAGTCCATTGTTGGACTTTCGATGTCTGGTCACGATGATTTTTCAATTAAACTCTCCCTCAGCCTGGCTTCTCTTATCAACATAAAAGGCTTCTAGAAGCCATTGAGGTAATACGCTTGGGAAGAGAGAGAGAAAAATGAACTCTTTTAACCATGAAAGTAAAAACTGTTCCTATTAGACTGAGAGGACCAACTAAACCAACTAAAGCATGTGCCCATCCCTGGTCAAATAAAACCTCTAGAGAAGGGCCATTGCGGTATGGAATTGCCATAACTGATGAAATAATTAGGACCTGCTGCATACCACTGACTGTAGAGCTAAAAGTGCTGTCAGCTTCCCTGGGGTTACATGGGCTGAAATGGGAAGGGTAGACATCTGAACAAAACAGGTATCTAGACAAGCACACAACAGTCTACTTCACTGGTTTCAAAAGGAAAAAAATGGGATAATTAATACAGACTATTACTAAAATTCACACATGTTGGTGTGCACTTTATATATATGATCAGGCATTTTTCCCAAGGAATAATTTTGCTGTTGTTTATATAGGGCCAAAAAAAAAAAAAAGAAAAAGAAAAAGAAAAAGAAAAAGAGTCTACAGGGGCAATAACATCATAGCATCAGGTTAGTTTTCTGAAAGAAGCATCTCAAGCAATATTTGGAGATAATATCTAACATTTGTTAAATGCTTTCATTTTCCTAGGTACTTTTAAATTCTTTACATGGGTTATCTCAGTTAATCCCCTCAATACTCCAATAAAATAGATACTCAGCCTTTGTACAGAATCATGTTACTAGTAGAGGGTGAAATCAGTTTTTAAATTCAGATTATATAATTCTGCGAATCACAAAATCAGGGTTTATTCTTACCTCTGACACCCTCATCATCACACACCACCTCCAGCCACCATAAATAAAATGGGTTTAAAACTCATACAAGTTGTCAGGTACCCTAATAAATGAGTTGGAGTTCAAGATCGTTTGAACTGAACTCTAGTTAACTAAAGAGGAAGAAGCCAATATGGCCGACATTAGGAGAAAGCTGTTGTGAGATATGTACAGAGGTTCCCACTGCTTAGCTCCCTATTTGAGGCCAATGACTGCTAAGACAAATGCCAAATCCTCCTGTTGAGGGATGAAAGTGCCTATTTGAGCTTGGACTGCCTCAAAGACTTACAAAGAATTTTCGTGTAAATCCACTAGCATTACTTAGATCCCATAGTGTAAGGCAAGCTTCATTTTGGTGTAGTGCTGACTTGGAACTTCATATCCTAATGCGATCCACTGAGTCATATGGTTTCCTGAGTTGCAACTCAACTGCCTTCAGAGAGCACCTCTTCTGATATTTTGGCCCCTGCTCAAGTTCTCAAGCCAGAATTTTCCTGTATCCTCTAGAGTTCATAGTTCGAATCTTGTTTCAAAATTCTGTTCCAAAAACTAGTAGTTTTCCTCAATCTGCCTTTCAGAATAGACTTCTTCCTGGTCTCACTATTCCCCTAGGAACTTGAATTCTGACTCATTATTTCAACTTGCCCTGAGTCTGAATAGCAAATGGAGTTACCAAGCAGCTCACTTGTTGTGTGAATATTCTAGGTGCCCATCCCACTCCAGTGCACAATTTAAGGTTAAGCCTGGGCTCTTTCCTATACCTGAGATATCTGGCAATGAATAAACTGCCCTGCCTCACAGATGAACACTGAGAGAGAACATGTATCACTATCAACTCCACTGCCTCTTTGGCTTTAAACAGATTTTTAAATATTTTGTGAGCCAAAAATTTTATATATCACTGGCTAATACATTATTTGTAAGTATTAATGGCTTACATTATTTGTATTAATGGCTTAATAATATTTATTTATGTCTATTTATTTGCATAGAATTGAATTGAATTTAAATTAAAGACAGAAAATATACTATAACTTTGGAAGAGAATTCAGACCTTACTTGCACTCAGCCTATAATTTCTGTAGTTGAAAATAGAGTACTTAACACAATTTGCAGAGCCAACACAAGTTCAGCCAGCTTGTGCTATTGAAGAATTGTGACTATTGATATCTGTCAGTTAAGTAATCTTAAAACTAAGGGAAGTTTCAAGCTCTAGACCCCATCTACAGGACGTAAAGAAAAAGAAACATTTTTTCAAGCCACTCTGATATTTTCAATCTGTCATCTGAACTGATGTCATTAATTCATTTAAAGATCTGTCTGTATTACTTCTGGTTTGACAGGAGCTCAGGATGCAATAATCAGCTCTTCTGGGATTCTGATGCTGTCAGGAGGCCAATTTTTATGAAACATATTAGAGGAATAATATTTATATAAAATGGGAACATTGTATTTGATTTATGTTCTTTTCTTTTAAGCCAGGTAGATGTCTGAATTGGAATCTCTTTAATAATTTTCCTTTTCTAGCTCCCCATTATGTACAGAGTGTTTCAAAAAGAATCAAACACTTTAAAAAACATATTACTTAGTAAGTTGGAGATATATGATTATGTAGTCAAACCGATTTGAAAATAAACGTGAATATCATCACACATTACACATGTTTAATATGTATCCTTCATTGCATAGGATACACTTCAGTTTTGTGATTTGATTCTTCTTAGACCTTTTTTTGCACATCACCTTCCATGACTGAAATGAATTCCACCATGTATTCCTTCCTTTCCTTAAAGCTGCAAGAAAGAAGTGTTGCATCGACTTTATTAATTTATTCCTCTCAGAGTCTTAAGGTTTGCTGTTTGGGGATCCGGGTGTCCAATCTTTTACGTATTCATTATATAGAGAGTATATATTTATATGTATATATTATTACTTTTCAGATATATTATGTATCATATTATATTAAAATAAAATAAAAGTGAAAATTGTTACATTTCTTAAACACTTAGAAGATATCAAACAAATGCTTATCTTCCTGATTTGACAGGCAAGGCAGATAATTCTAGTATTATTTTATTCTAATTTTAAATATATTACAAATGGTAAGAATAAGGAAAATAGGGAAGCTATAAAAAATAATGGTTTTTGAGATGCTCTGAGAAATTGACACTTTTCCATCTGATGTTGATGGACCTATGAGATCTTAAATCTGAACTTTCTCAATAAAAAATCCTGATCCAAATGGTACATTTAAAGTGGATTTAAATAATAGAAAGTGGGAGAATTGCATCATTTTATGTCACATAGATCATTAGTTTGTCATCCATAGGTGCAATGTTCATGAAAAACAAAGTTAGAAGTTAGCAATGCAAAGATGACTGAGAGGAAAATTATACTTTTATTAAAATGTGGAAGAGAAGAATACACAAGGTGCCAGAATTTTCCTGTAGGCTTGACAAATAGAGATGCCTCAAAATTACTAATTTTGATATAACTAATTTAACATAACTGAGCGATGCACTATATTTTAGAAATCAGTGTTTTGGTACAGTAGAAAAAACACATAGATTATTGTATCAGAGCCAAAAGAGATGATATCTTTGAATCAACTTCAACTTCACAATATAATTCTAAGTATCATGTATGCTTTATTCTTTATTTGATAATTTCCTTTAAAAATATATATCCAGATTTAAATCTAATATCCAGATTTAGTCTTTGAATGACCCCAATGTTTCACCATTGAATATCCTAAAATTATTTTACCTAATGTTTACATTCATGTAATAACATGCAAATAGTTACATGGATGGTTTCTGTTTAATATCATAATGCAGTATCCCTTATAAGATAGTTTTAAAGAAAATTACAATGTAGACATTAGAAGAGACTACATTTCAGAATGTTTTTTAAAAGCCAAATGAGTGAATTTAGCTTTTCATTGTTTTATGAAAGATGCACATTTCTGAAAGTTCTTTTCTAGGATTTGAAATTCAGTATGGTTATTAGAGAACAAAAAGGAAGAAGCACATTACTATTTAGAAAAATATTTTAAATCCATATGAAGTAATTACTATTAGCCAAAGCTATCAACCTTGGAAAACTTGGAACATCTAAAATGTTCTCTGGAAGATCAGAGTAAATGGGTGATTACTGAAGTTCAATGATGGAAAATGAAAATATGATTTCACTGTGGTAAAAAGGTAATGAAAAAAATTAGAGTTATTGACATGAAAACCAAGACTACATGCTTGCAGAATGGATATTTTCTGTCATTTTTTCCCCATAAGATTAGATTCCAAGTGAATATAACATATAAGACTACCTACCATACAATTATCATGCAAACAGGACTCATTGAGCATGAATGGGAGTGCTAGTAATAATTACTACAGGCAGACTGGGAAGTGTGTTCACTGTAGGTGGCAAAGGTATTTTAGAAGAATACCTAGACTAAACTAAACGTCCACTCCAAATCTTACCAGCTCTATAACCTGTCTGAACACATTGCTTATTCTCTATATCTCTGTTTCCTTCCCAGTGCAACAGAAATAATAATAATATTTAGGGCTGTTGTGTGGAAATCTTCTAAAATTACTATGCAGCTTCTTAATATTACTTTGTTTTGTTATTGCACAGTATTCTATAACATTCCATTAATAACTTTAACCAATTTAGATTGTTTAAAATATTTTACTATTATAAATAATGCATTTATGTCATTGTACTCAAGTCATTTCACATATGTATATATATATATTTTTTTCTGTGAATTCCTAGATATGGTATTGCTGCATCCAATGTGTTTTTGAACTCTCAAATGTTTGTTAAGTCATGGAAATTATCTCTAAGGCTTTAATATTTCATTACTAAATGATGATGTCTTATTACATTTTTCCCTTGAATTGGTCATTTCTTAAGCTTTCATTTTAGGCTTTTATTGTAAAGAAGTATCTTAGAATTTTGTGTTTGCAGTGGGGAACAAGGACTAAAAAGGAAAGGTAAAAGAACATGATAAATTGGTTGTAGTAGAGGGAAGATGATCTGGCAATAATATTAACTGCTTTTTTGAGTCTGTTGGGGCCCCCAAACAATTCATTTTCCGCATGCTTGGCAGAATCATTTATATTTATTAAGTGATTTCTTGAGCCTTGTTTATATCAATCCTAAAATGGCACTCATCCCAATGGTGTGCTCTTCAAACTAAGTAGCAATTTTCAGGAAATCATAGTAATTAAAGCTAGTTAATTATTTATTTTTATATTTCTCTTGCCTTGTGCTGAGTCTCTTTTTTTTCCCCCTACCCCTGGGACTCTAGTTACATTTATATCAGACATTTTCACTGAATAACATAGCTTTTTTTTCTGTATTGTCCATATTCTTGTCACATCAGGTATCAATATGAATATTTTTTCCTGACCTATGTTCTAGTTCACTAAATCTCTTTCAATTGTCATCTAATTCCTTGTCAAATCAATACTTTAAGATCTTAATTTTATGTTGCTGTGCTTTTTTTTGTTTTTTTTTTTTTAGTTATAGAGTTTTCATTTGGTTATGTTATGGTCTAGTTTCTCTAAATATTGCCTTCTGTTTCCTCAATCATGTTAAGTACAGTTATATTTAGATCCATGATCTGTGCTCTCTGAGTAACAAATGCTGTTAGTGCCTTGACCATATTTCCTAAGCATTTCTCTCTACTGCCAGCATCTCGTCTTTCCTGCCTTTTCAGTTTTGTTTTGCTCATGGGAGCATGCTGGGTCTAGGCACAGTGATAACTGGAAACGTTGAAGAGAGAATGCTTGCCGAAGTAGCACTCGCAATGACTGGAATTTGATGGATAAAACCCTGACTTTCTCACCCTTGGGTGGGATAACGCTGAGACATGGTTTACAATATCTCCTTAAGTTCCCTAGTAAGGTTGAACTTCAGCAATCTTGAGTTAACTGGCTCAATAATGCATCCTGTATTGGTTTTCTTCTTTGTCTCTCTCTTTCTTACCCCTTTAGTCCTCTGAAAAAGTTTACTCAGGTCATATCCTCTCAAAAGTATCTGTCCTTGACTCCCTTACTCAGGATCTACTTCTAGGGGGAACCCATTTCATAGTACTTACTTTCTCCTTTTGTGCTTTCTTAATTTTGATTGAGTTAGAAGTTGTATGTAAAAAAAATTTTGGAAAAAAAACGTGAAGGTGTGAATATTGTTATCTTCTTTTAAAGATGATTTACTTATTTTTAGCAAGAGATTTTGCTATATAGTTCCAGATATTAAATATTTTAGGCTTCGAGGGCCATGTGGCCTCTGTCACAACTACTCAAACTTAGCACTGTAGCAGGAAAGCAGCTATGCACAAATAAATAAATGTGGCCATTGTCCAATGAAAATCACTTTACGAAAACAGGTAGCAGGCCAGATTTGACCCATAGGCTGTAGTTTCTTGACTTCTGGTCTATAGAAAATTGCAATACCAGTTTATTTTAATCAAATAAGGGAATGAGGTAACTTAAAACTGAGCTTCTGTCTCTGTGAAGGCTGACATGTTTCTGATTGATTTTTACATTTGGTAGAGTTTTAGGGTTTCCATCAAAAGCCTAAAGATTTTTCCAGCAACTCCCCATGCCAGTCTTTGGCAGAATCTAAATTTTAAATATGGATCTTCAGCATTTAGAGTATTATAAAATATTCATTCATTCTTTTCAGTTATTGGCAGGCATCTCTTTGGGAAAAACAATCCCAGATTCTGGGGTCACCTCTTTGATTTTCTTACCTATCTTTAGTCATGGCTGATAAATCTTCACTGTCTTACTAACTCTCTCGTACTTCTAAATACATTTAAATAATAAACACCTTTTCTAACTTCATGGGAGAGTTTGTCTATCTAGTCTTCCATGACTAAAACTGGAACTCCAGTACCCTTCTTCTAGTCATCTGTTGTCAGTCCCTCTCATTCTTTGAAGAATTCTTAGCTCACTGTCATTAATTCTTGCACTTCAAATTTATAATTATATGATTCTTCCAATCCACTGGGCTCTCAGAGATTTGTTTCAATCAGTGATTGTGTCTTCCACTATAAATCCATTGCTCACTCACATGATTATATCTCATCTAGATCTTGTTGTTAATAATAACCATGTTTCAACATCAAATTAATATCTCTTTCTTTCTATAGTATTGCCTGTGGAACTCCTTCTTGACCTTTATCACTCTGTTCTGTTGATTCTTCCTTATCTCCCAGATCTCCAAGTACTTTATTGTCTTAGAGTTCAATGCCCTCTTTTCTATCTATACTCACTCACTTCGTGATCCATTCCAGTCTCACCATTTCCCTTCAAGGCAAGGCAGAAATCCACAGGAAAGTAGGTCAAAATAAGTCAGGGAATTGTCTACAACCCAAATGCTAGAAATTAATTTTATTATTGTGGCTTTAATTCCAAGTCAGCTGTGAAGCCAAAAGTGCTCAGAAAGGAGATGGCAAAGAAAAGAGAAACCTTGAAAGTTTAGAAATTCCTGCCTCAGAAAGAAAGCTTCTTAGATATGTCCTGTTTCAGTGGAAGCAAATTACTGAAATCTTAAGGCATTAGTCTAGGTTATGAATAGTTTAAATGCATTAGGAAGATAATGAATTGACTTAAATAAAATGAAAGTGGTTCTAATTGTTTGCAAACAAATTTCCCTTTCCTTTCCTTCACTTTTAACAAGCCAACTAATTCAGAACAATTCTCTTCTTTAGTGTTGGTCCTTGGAATTTCCAGAATATCCTACTGAAAACAAAAAACATTGCAGATATTGCCTCCATGAAGCCTGCAAGCTACGGTGGAGCAGGTTCTGAGTCTTCTATATGTTCTAAAAAATTCTTCCACTGCAGCATTGGAAATTTTGTCCTAGTTTCATCTCTTTCTAATACCATAATAATAAACCAAAACCAACCCATAACAAATTGTTACCATCTGGAGACAAATCAGAATGAAGCCTTCCACTGCACCTCACATTGCCCTGTCATGGGTATTTATGCTTGTGGTTTTTAATGAAGACTCTTGCTTTATACTTATAAAGTGCAAAAATTTTATAACACATGGTACCACACCTTCCACCCTGGAAAAAGTCGTGGGTCCATCTAGCCACTTTAATAACTTAGCTCCAGGGGTATTCCTAGAGTTTTTCCTAGAAATACCAAAGTACTAATTCCTACATGTTAAGTTGAAGATACATACTCAAAAAGGAATATCTTTTAATTCCATTTAATAGACTGCAGTGTTATATAGAAATGTATATATTCTTATTTCTAAGAAGATAGGAGAAGATATAAATTAAATCACATTTGACATCAGAAACTCTCCTTCCCTCAGCTTCAAAGGGATAATTGTCTCTGCTAGGTCTCTATGGGAAGTTTTCATTATTTAGAAAATTATACATATAATATATACATAATATAACATAATACACAATATAACAACTTGGAGAATCTACCTGGTATAAAAAGACCTGGCAATGCCACATAATAGCTCTATGCTTGAGCAAATATTTAAACTCTGTTTGCCTAAATAACCCCATTTGTGAATGAGTGGTTAGGATTATATAAACTAATTACCCCAAAATGTTGCCAATAGTGTTTGGCATATAAAAAGCACTGAATTGATATAATCAATCATCATCCTCATCTTCATGATAATTTTTTTATTATCATTGCCTTATTATCAACTTTTGAAATGAATAGATAAAATCTACAAAAATGTTTGTAATATAGTAACTCTATAAAATGTGTTAGCAGGTGGAAAAGGAAAACATAGCTATTTGCAATAGCAAAATTAGTTGTTATCAAGGATTTTTCCTAACATATTATTGTTTTGATACATTACTATTTTAATTAAACAAATAGAGTATCTCTTTGCTTTTGAACTAATGTTCCTCTCCTGAAAATTAGTCTAAGCCAAATTTATTTTTAATTTGTTCAGTGAAAGTGTGCAGAAAAATTCCTCTTAGAGGATCTACAGATCATTGTTACTGCACTGATCCTCTATTGATCATCCTTGAAAGACAGTTCGATCTCCTGGCAAATGCTCCCAAGTTGCTATGCCCTAGAACAGAGTGTTCTAATTGTTAGAAACTGTCTTCTTATACTGAGATTAAATTTGTCTCCCAGTTATGGGCATCGATTAAAACCAGTTCTGCCTTCTGAAGGTGTACCAGTAATTCAACATGTTTTTAGAAAAACATCCCTTCACTTTTGTAATAGAGGATTTAAAACAAACCTAGGCAATCAACATGTCTATGAATGCGCATATCTGTTTTATTCTGAATTTTGGTTGTATGTAAATAATAGAGCATCTACATAAAATGTTATGGCTACTTTTTATTCATTTCAGGATCATAATTTCAATGTAATTAAAAATATTATTTGCACAAATAAATTATTTCAGTGAATGCTGAAATACATTATTCTGTTTTTATGATGAAATGCATTATTCTGTTTTTAAATTGAATTTAAATTCAAAACCAAAATTAGATAATGTAGTTGAAATATTTTCAAAGCATTTCTTATTATTCATTATGTATGATATTTATATTAGGATATGTGTTATGAGCTTCCAATTTATAGAAAATTAGGTTTTTGATTATCTTCATTTTGGGATCTATAAAAAAATTAAAATTATTTTGGGGGAAGGAGAAATACTTTTTGGTACAGTAACCTTGCAAATACCATCTCAGCAGGAGAATTTTTGGAGAGCTCTGAGTAATAGAAAATACAGCTTACTAATCATAGTTATCTTGCTGGTAGGGTTTTCTTTTGCAAACACTGTTATTCACAGTTTCAAAGATTACTAAATTGCAAAAAGCAGTCATAAATAGGGATCTGAAGTATTTCCCCTCAATTTTTGTTAGTTTAACCTGATTTTTATTTTGGACTATCCTAAATATATAACACTATTTGAACTTAAAATGCTTCTTCTATAAATACAGTGTTTAGCAGGACTTTAATGTATTTATCATTTAAAAGAAAGGAGACATTTTATTCAGGTAACCGTTTTTATAGTTTTTAAAATTTAATTAACTGGGGCATATATAAAATGGTACTCCAACATGGTAATTTTACTTCTTGCCAAGATTCTATGATTTTTAAGTTATATTTAGAAATTTAAGATTATTTTTCCATCCTCAAACATATACAGATGAAAAAGTGGAGGAAAGACACATCTCTAAAACTATATTCTCTAACAGCATTTTAAGGTAAAGGGCTTTATTTCACAGGGAAGGTGACAGAATGAAAGGCTATTATTGTCAGCCTCATGCTAAAATTACCAGGTATGAAGTATTTATTTTCTCTAAGCTTTTTTTTTTTTTTCTAATTTGCTCCCCTATATAGAATTTAGAAGAAAGGTGATCAAATTAACCAAGAAAAGAATTTTTTGTTTTCACAAACCAACTAATGATTTATTCAATAGACCATTGGCTACAACCAGTGTTTATAAAGCATCCACTTTGTGATACACCAGGCATTTTGTAAGTATACTTAATCCTGTGCATGAATCCATAATTCAAATGAAGAAACTAAGGCTAAGGAATTATACAATTTGCCTGAAGTCATAAAATTGCACTAGAGCTGCAATTTTCATGTGAGCCTTAACTCTAGAGTTGCAGCATTTCCCACTTTACCATGCTGATACTCTAATAACAAGATACCAGATAATCAAATTATCTGTTATATACAAAACCAGAGTGAGATATTCCTGATGTAAGACCTTTGGAAATTGCACATACTGAACCTATTATAATATGACAGAAAAAATTATAATATGACATAACATTTAATGTGTCATACTGACACAAAATACTTTTACACATAGAACTAAAGTTGATTACTGCAATATTTATGTGAATTACATGGAATGATTATATGCTGACCAAATAAGTAATATATAAGGAAATGGACACAAAATGGCTTAAGGTTATAAAAGGAAAAGTGTTAAGAGTTTTAAGAGATTCTCATAACTTCCTATCTCCCTTTCCTGTTTAAAGACTGGAACATTCTCCATAACTGCCGTTTACCTTCACAAATACAGACTAATTTTCTCCTCTCTCTCTCTCTGTCTCTCTCTGTCTCTCTCTCTCTCCCCTTGTCCCTCTGCCCCACCTCACACTCTCTTTTTCTCTCTCTCACACACAACACATAATTGTTTTGTTTTGTTTTTACTGTACGTGGTAAGTTTTGTGTTAATAATCTTTGGAAGATCTATAGATTTTCTTCCTTAGAAGTTATTTAAATTAGGAAGGATTATAAGCAAATTTAACATCCTTTATTTGTTGATATTTCCACCACCAATTTGTGTTACCACACACTCTTTGAAAAATTCATCATGATTTTCCTAAAGTAATATAAACTTGAAGAGGAAGTAATTCATCACTGATTAATTTTCATAAAAAAATACAAAAAATGTAAGTGCTGAGAGATATTGCAGCTTGAGTAATGATAACATTTTCTCTTTTTCAAAGTAGTTCTGAATTTGGATGCCTCTGCCACAATGTGATGCTGACATATTGTTCGACAGTGAAGGATGTTTAGGCCAACAGATCCAAGAGCTCTGAAACAAAACCAGATAACATTTAAAAAGGTTTCCATCTTTCACCTTCACAAGAAAACTGTGGAATGCCAAATGACAACTGTGCCTTAGGCATAATTTTTGAGATTTATCTTTCTTCTCCTAAGAACTATTTTTCTGAATATGCATTCTCAGCAAATATCCTGCCCTTGTGAACATGTGTGAGCAATCCAGCTTTTACTTTGTCAGTAATTCTCTGAAATGCTTCTATATTCTACATGTAAGTTTCAGAGCGATTTATCTCTGGGCCTATGCACCTCAAGTTCTCATCCACGAATGCATGGAACTTACAATACTCTGATACGTTGAAACTACAATGTAATTACAACACACATAAGAAGATTTAGATTGCTTTATTGACTTTTAAAATTATACTTGTAGCTCATCATTGTTCCTTCATGCATTCTTAATATTCTGGAAGCAGAACATTTTTTTGAGATTGAAAGGTGAAGTTGGAGCTATTTTTTGGAGTGTCAGGAAATGAGTTGAAGAGACTGGCCAAAGACAATGTTCAAACCACAATGATGCACTTAAATTTTTCTTGGTATTTGGAACTTTTTGTCTATTGGAGTAAAATTAAAAGAATGAAATCTTATGTGTTGATTTTAAATCACATTTTAAATATGAATTTGTCAATAGAAAATTCCATCTATCTATCGTCTGTCTACTATCATCATCTATTTGTTTATAAATCTATCTATTTATATCAATCTATTGAAATGAACAGGCATAGGTACAGAGAAACATTTTCCTATTTTACAGATAAGTTAAACTATAGTTGAAGTTAACATTAAAAAGATACTATCTGAGCAACAGTCTCACAGAAGAAAAGAGGACAATCTAATAAATAATTAATAAAAATAATTTTAATAGCTAACATACAGAGTGCACCAAAATATATGAAGATGATACAAGCTTCACATGTGTTATCTTACTTAATGCAAAAAAATCTATGATGAGTACTACTGTTATCTTAACTAAATTCCTCATTTTGTTATGAATTGAACGTTTCGTCTCCCCCGAACTCATATGTTAAAGCCCTAATCCTTCATGTGATGGTATTTGGAGGTGGGGTCTTTGGGAGATAATTAGGTTTAGATGAGGTCATGAAGTTGAGGTGATCAGGATGACATTAGTGCCATTATAAGAAGAGGAAGAGACAGGAGAGCTTTCTCTCTCTCCAGGAACACACATGAAGAAAGGCCATGTGAGGACACAATGAGAAGGCAGCCAGCTGCCTGCAATCCAGGTAAAGAGCCCTCACCTGACACCACGTCTGTTGGCCCCGTGATCTTGTACTTCTAGTCTCTAGAACTGTGAAAAACATCTTTAAAGCAGATGAAAAGGATAAGGATTCTGGGAGCAGTGTAGAAATTTGGACTTGTTAACCAGGTACCCCTCTGTATTTGACACCATCTTCTCTAAAGAGTGGAGAGGTGACTGGGAAAGTTCTGCAAAGTGGAGTAAATTTAAGGTATTCTTGTGTACATATATTTCAGGGACAATCAGCAAGGACTACACTTACACAGGAGGCCCAGCTATGACATTAGGTGATATTCGAAGTGATTAGAAATTAGATTAAATATGTGACTGAAGAATTTAAGAGACTAAATAATTTGAACTCTACAAAAGTTTTCATGTTCTATTCTAGCTACCTATTCATTTTCTCCTTTTCTGGCAGATATTCTACCTAATTCCACTTTTAATGTGTAGAAATTTAATTTTCATTGCAACAGTAGTTTATTTTCATTTTTTTTTTACATTTATCTATCTGTCTGTCTGTCTGTCTGTCTGTCTGTTTGTTTGTTTTACATCGCATGCCTTTATTTATATCATCTCGTGGTCCCACTTCCATCCCTCTAGGATTGGCCAGGGATCCTCCCCAGGGTAGAAGCATTTACTGTTACCTGTAAAGTCACTCCTCTGCTACTTCCTTCTGGGTTTCAGCCCTAGACTATTCACTTGTTTCCTAGACACTATGTTCTAGAATAGTTAAAAATGCCTCTGACAGTAGCCCTTCCTGCTGATGAGCACCGTGGGTCTGCAGGGTACTCGTTCCTGTCACCTCAACCCCATTTCTGTCTAATCTAGGGGAAGCACCCATGCTCTCCGTGATCTACCTCATCCATGTTCCCTATTCAAAACATTTTCCTTTTTTCTCACTCCTTGCAGGAACTTTGTGCAAAATTCCACCCAGGGGACCTTTAGAAGCTCAATGCTACCCTAGTCTAAAATGGGGTGACAAAATACATCATATGTTATCTTATCAACTTTTCTGTTACTCCTGTGTTAAAACAAACAAACAAAAATCTGAAGCCGTGACCTGGACCAAAGCACGGTTTGAGTCATTGATGAGCTCTGATTTCCATGAAGGTTAATGTGATCCAAGGTGGAATACATAGGAGATTAATGACCAGAACAAGGAGGGCACAGGTCCTGTCTGTCCATCCCTATGTTGTCAGAACACATGAGTGGGCTGGGCTCATTTCTGGGTACCTTTCCCTCTTTCTCAGTTGTTTTCTTGATAGAATCAATATAGTGATAGATCAAAAATATATGTTTTTATTATATAAATAAATGGATATAATATACTTGGATTTAAGCAGGGCATTTGACAATATGTATAAAATATGGAATAGATGAAAATACAGTTAGAGGAACTTTATTTTTACATGCACATGTATATGTGTTTTCATATTGGTAACAGCCTTGGCTGAGATTTTATGTCTCTTACTATGTGAACCATATTTCGAAGATGTTATTAACAGGACCTTGTTCAGAAAGCAGTAGGCAGACTGGTGAGGGCGCTTAAAACCATGTCAGCACAGAAAGGAGACTAATGAGAGGCCTTGGCTGTCTTGAGAAAAAGGGATTATGGGTCTTTTTTGTGTGTGTATGTCATTTCAATGGATGAAACATGGACTAATGGGTGGAAGTTATATGGACCCAGGTTCAAGCTCTTAGATCAGGAATTGCTTCTAGCCATTAGAGGAATTGACAAATGATCCCAATGGTAAGTGTAGTCCTTGTAACTAGAGGTATTCAAGTGAAAAGATAATTCCTTATAAGAACATTGAAGTGAAGAGTCAGGATGAATAAGACCTTTAGGGCCTTCCAATCATATGGCATCTATGCTTTTAGAAGACCATGTAACAGTTAATGTTGAGAGACATTTTGTGACTGGAATGCGACATGAGATGAATTTCTCTATGTTGAGTTTGTGAAAAACCATCAAGATGTTCACTTATGGCATGTCTTTAATTTATGTGTATTATACTTTAATAATATATTAAATATCAGAAATAAAACTAAAATTGATTTTATCATTACCTCTAATAATAATATCTTATCTTCTCTTCTCTGGGGAAACTATTTTAGCAGAACAATTTCTTTGTAGTTACAGACACATGTATGTACCCCTAGAAAACATATTATTTCTAAGTGCATATTTTGTATTTTGCATAAATGATATCAAAATTTGTCATTTTTATATCTTATAAATCTGTTTTAATATATAGAAATCTATCTCATTCTTGGATAATTTCCATCACATTCTGATGGAAAGTCTGCACTAAATATCCTTATACATTCTTCTTTGTGGTCATTTATGGCTGTTTTCCTAAGGTAAATATGGAAACTCAATCACTATATAAGACTATATGATTATTTGTAACCAAGATAAATATTGCCAAATTGAGCACCACCAATTTATGCTCACTCCAGCATGTTTGAGAGTACCAGTTTCTCTATATCTTCACCAAAACTGATCAACCTTTTATTTTTTTGGTATATTATTGTCGCTTTAATTTGCATTTTCATAAACATGCTGAGTAGTTTGTCATTTGTTTGTTGGACTCTTGATTTCTAGACAGAGTCTAAACGGTAGTTTTCAACTTCTGGCACTAAATTCATAAAAATGGTTGAAAAAATAGAAATAACTAAAAAGCTGAGCTAGAATACAAGAAGAATGCTTGGCAGACAAAAGGCTGAGAAATTCCAACCAGCATGAATGCTTTCTATTCTCCTTACCAGAATTGGACAGTTTAAGTTGATGTGCTTCTACTAGTTAATATGCAGGATGTCAAAACCCATTTAGTTTTTTCACATGCACCAAATATACAGTAGAGTTCTGCTCATTTTAGATTGCAATAAATGTGTGTTGAACAACATAACATTGAGAGTAGGAGAAAATATTTCAAACTGATTATGCTCATTTTGTAGGTCTCCAGATTAACTTACAATTAAAAAACAAAGCTAGTGTTCTGCAAGAGACCATACAAGGTTATATTCTTTTGCTTCATTGTATTGAAATGATATGTTTCTGAGTGTATAATCCACAAGACAAAAAAAAATAAATTTAAAAAATATTCTCATTTCAAATAATTTCTGTGAAATTATTTTTCATGAGCAAAATTCACCAATATAATTTGATGTTTAATTTGTGATGTTAGGCTATGGCGAAAATACTTGGAGAACTTCCAGAAGATCTCTCTATTTTTTTTTTTTAATAAATAAAGGTAACTGAGGTAGAATAAATCTTTGAGTTAAAAAGAAAAACATGCGAAAGTGACTGAATGAAGATATATCTATAAGAATCATCATCAAAAATTTAAGTTACTCTTTTTGGCCCTCAAGATTTAACCTAAAAATACATTGCTTCTTTATCAGTAATAACCCACTTAAAATATAATTAATAATGTTGACCTAAAGCATTTATTAAGATATCACAGAGGTATCTATTTTTGAAGTTATTTTAAAGCATGAAAGGACAGAAAAGGAAGTTTCCAGTCCAGAGAAACATTATACTTCCAGTACCATGATTATTGTCACTTATGGTACTGTAAAGCTTTAATCCAGGGGAAACTCATCAGAGGAATATGACTCAGTTTGATCTAAAAGTCCTTGAGAGGAGGAGAAATATCTGCAGATGGTTGTTCATCTGCATCTCATAATTACAGTATATGTTCACACTCTAATAAACCTAAAAATATATGGAGACCAATATAGCCAGTCCTCTGAAAGAGCAATAACTAGTGAACATCTGGAAATGGCAACATGACTTATAATTGAGTAGATAATTTTCAAATCAATGAAGTAGTGGCTGTTAATTTCTCAGTGTAAGTACTCCAGTACCACCTAGGCATTTAAAAAGCACTAGCCTCATTTAAAACATTTATTTGCACAAGTTGTAATGCTATATAGTTCTAAATAAGTCTGTATATGAAAATGTACTTCTTGGTGATTGACAACTACATGGTTTGGTGACAACCGGAAACATTGCTAAAATGATTCTAGGAAAAGCAAACTAGTGGGAAAATAAGTAAGTTCTATTCATATGCTTCCTACAGCTATAGCTGAGCCCCAGAATAAAAAGTATCCCCAGAAAAAAATGATCCAGAAAAGGCCAATTAGTACAAGCCTCAATTCTAAAGACACCTCATTTTCTGTTGCCTTTCTAATTCACTTGTGGTATTTGCAGAAAATGAACTGCTAAACTTATTTATGGAAAACTTGACATTCTATAAGATAATGGTATTCCAAATGTGCTATTTTAGCTTAGTGTTCTGGGTTCCTGGTCTCCTGAGTCTGTTTCAACCAGAGTAGCTCTGTTTTTGCTTGTTTTGTATTTTCAAATGACATTAGTGTTTGTTTTAATGCTACCAAAAAGAAAGGTTTCTCTGCTCCCAAAGAGGAAGGCTTGAAAACTACTCTTGTAAGGATATTTCCGTTGTAAAGAAAACAGATTGATGCTTGCCATTAACAGATGATTCATTCAATGTGAAATTTTAGGGAAATCATACATAAGCCTGAACAATAGATATTTTTTGAAAGAAGACTTTCCTGGAATTTATTTGTGAATGTTCCACTACAGACATACTTTTTAAGCTACAGGAAACATTAGGGCTGCTCTTACATAAAGAAAAAACACACAAACCAAAATAATAATGAAAATAGTAATAATTTTGGATTTGGATATGACTTCAAATACCTGTTTTCCAAAATTTTAATAGTACCATTCCCGTAGGTTTTAGATAAGAAAAGAGAGTAAGAGGGAATAGAAAGAGCTAAAGCCCTTCCTTTTATTCTGTATTGACAATTAGTTAAGCACTTAATAGGCATTACCTTATTTAATCCTTACAATAACTTGTTTAAGTTGTTAAAAATAGTAGGTACTATTTTTATTCCAATTTAAGAGAAACTTGGCCTGGACAACTAGATACTTCAAAATGTGTGATCAACACCATTCTTGGTTCCAAAATCACTTCTTTTTCTTTCCTTATCTGTATAAGAAGATGATACTTTAAGAGAACTAAGGATATGGCATTATGTGAATTAACTAGCCCTATTCTCCCTTCTGTTCATATTTTTCTTGGGGATGTGAACAGCAGCAAAAATAAATGTTATATATTTTAGTAAATTCGAAACTATAGTACATGTTACTTTAGATAATCAAATATGATTACATTTTTTCAACTAACTTGGTGGTCAATGCTTATGCATTTTCCCAAGTGGACAACACATCATTTATTTTCTTATAATAGATGATGCAAATGTCTTTTTCCTTTAAAAAGTATAAAAGTTTCCTCAGTCTTCCAGTCCCATACTTTAGGTTTTTAAGTTATTATGAATTTAAGTTCTATTAAATTACTATTGACCCATTTTCTAATCTTCCAATTAGTTGCTAAGAAATAAAAACCTTTGGCTCTATTTCTTTAGAAGTACATTTTGTTTTGTTTTGTTTTGTTTTGTTTTGTTTTCTGCCTTTGTGAGATATCATCATTTGTTACATCACAACAGTTTTTTGTTTGTTTGTTTTTTGTTTTTTGTTTTCCTACTCTTAAATTTGATAAATTTATTTTGGATTTTATTTTCAAGTAATATTTCTACTTGACCAAAAACACAACAACAACAAAAATTTTAAGGGCCTTTATCTGACATTTGGTACTTGATATTCAAAATCTCATGTGAGTTGCTAAGACAGTAGACCTTAAATATTCTCATCACAGGAAAAAAAAAGTAGTTAAACAATGTGATGGATATGTTACTAACCTTAATGTGGTAATTGGTTTGCAATATATATGTGTAGCAAGTGATCACGTTGTACACCTTCCATTTACACATGTTATACATCAATTATATCTCCAGATAGCTGGAAAAAAATAAAAATAAAAATATTATTCTTGGTTTCTATAATTATACATATTCTCCTGGCCAAATCAATTATATCTCCAGATAGCTGGAAAAAAATAAAAATAAAAATATTATTCTTGGTTTCTATAATTATACATATTGCTTTTTAAGTTATTTGCCTTGATTTTAGGAAACTGAAATAAATAATTAACTTCTCTTATGACTTGTAATTCGTACATTATGTAAGAATGATTATTGTCAGACTAAACCGTATTTCCCCCAAATTCATATATTGAAGTCCTAACTACATAGTATCATAGAATGTGACTGTATTTGGAAATATGGACTTTAAAGAGATACTTAAGGTCTAATGGGGTTATATGAGTGGGGACCTAATCTGATATGACTGGTGTTCCTATAAAAAAATGAATTCCAGGGATGCATGCTTGCACACAGAAAATATCATATGAAGTCACAGCGATAAGGTGGCCATCAGCAAGCTAAGGAGAGAGGCCTCAGGAGAAACCAAACCTGCTGACATCTTGATCTTGGACTTCCACTAGAGCTGTGAGAAAGAAAAGAATCTGTTTTTTAAGCCACTTAGTCTGTGGTAATTTGTTGTGGTAGCCCTAACAAACTAACACAGCTAGACAAGGTTTTATAAGATTATTGTTTGTACAGATAAGTGTGGATACAGAAGAACAGAGGGGATTTGAACAGAGCAAGTTGACAGCTTATCTCTCTGCCTTTTCTCACTCAATGACTTACTGGATGAACGTTGAAGCACTGCAGAAAGATAGCCAATTAAAAGAATGCCCTGAATTTATAAAATAAATTTCTATTTTATTATTTTTTCTGTCCAGTTTTAGAGGTGGTAATAATAATAATTATTATACTCAATTACTGATTATCTATGTGACATTATATCAGTTAAATTACAAATCCTAATCATGTAAAATAATCAAACAATAGGAATAAAAAGTACCTGACAATAATACAAATAATTTGGGTCATAAGATCTTCTAACAGTTCAACCCCTCTCTGCCTCTACATTTCCTCCAACTCATTCTTCTCACTCAAAAGAGCAATTTTTCAAAAGTTTATTTTTGAACATTTAATCATGTTACTTTTTGAAAGATACTTTTTAATTTTTCTTGCATCAATTTAAGATAAATATCGATCTCTCTCCTGCATGGAACAAAAGATCTGTTGTAACTTGATGCCTGCCACCTTTCCAACTTTCTTCTGAGCACCTCTCAACTAATGTTCTGTCATCTGACTCTCCAACCTGTTACAATTCTGTTACTTACTTGTTCTATTTCACCTGCTTCTCTCTTCGTTTGGACTTACTCTTTTTTAACCATACCATCCACGTTTGACAAAAGAGTGTAGTAGCTCAGATTAGGAACTCTAGAATTAGGCTTTGTAGGTTGAAATCCCAATTTTGTCACATATTACCTGTA
The DNA here is from genome assembly GCF_000151845.1 of Pteropus vampyrus. Lineage (NCBI taxonomy): Eukaryota > Metazoa > Chordata > Mammalia > Chiroptera > Pteropodidae > Pteropus > Pteropus vampyrus. Next base: position 31,159,005 of record NW_011888783.1, on the reverse strand, counting down.
TGATCTCTCTCTGCTTCAGTTTTCTCATTTGTATGTTTCCGTATGATAAAATTCATATCAAAATTAACATTCTAGTATTGCTATACTTAATAAGTAAGTTAATATGTGTAAAGAGAACATCATTTAACTCATTAGAAGCACTCAATAATTATCAAGATTCAGCACAGGGGTCTCCTCCTCTGAGGAGTTATCCCTGATGTCCTCCCCAGTCTGGATTAGCTGCCCTCCATGTGCTCCCATGTTACCAAGCCCATTTTAACTGTATATTACAATAGCATCTGTAATACAACTAGATAAGTACCTGATAATAATACAAATAATTTGGGTCATAAAATTCCAAGAGCATATCATTGTATCAGACATATAGTAAGTGCTCTATAAATATTTGTTAGATAAGTGAATAAATTGTTAAGTGAGCAGTGTTTCATTCAAAGATTGAAAATGTTTAAAAGAAATACCTGAGAGAGAGGTTATGTTTATACATAAATCAAATTATCTAGAGTGACAATTTTCATTTCTGATACCCAATAGTGTTTTTAAATATTGAATCAACAGTAAGAAAGTTTGCACTATAAAACCAATGTAAACTTGTGAATGAAAATTTTGAAAATATAAAAAGGAAAAGTAAATGGTAAAAAATACTCATAATTATATCATTCAAAGATAAGTACTATTAATATTTTGATATAATTATTTTACTTTTTCTAAATATGATTTCATGTGATATGTATCACTTAAATTATAACTATCAACTTTTGGTCCTTTAACTCATTAAAAAAAAACTAATGTAAATATTTTGTTATTTCACTACCTTAGTAAACATTCTTTTTATAGTCTAGACAATAGATGTACCAATAGATATTTTCTTATTGTAGGTCATTGAGTTTGACCAATTTCGTTAGGTTAAAACAATGCTTCGTTGAACATCTTTGTATCTGAACTTTGTTTCTACCTATAGACTTATTCTTTAAAGTGCCGAGTAACTGGAATTCTAGACCAAAGTCTGTGGACATTTTTAAGATACTTGAAATGTACTCATAAATTGCTTTCTGAAAATTTATACTAAAATATATGTTCTTTTCACTTTAAAACTGAATGTATTGATTTAAATCTTTAAGTTTGACAAATGTGAGAAAAATTCATCATTGCTTTTATATTTGTTCATATTTTAGTCCCTTCTATTATTGTTTTGTAAATTTTTCTAGTATTTTGAATTACTATTATAACTAAGGAGATTTTTTTACTTCTCAAATATATACTTTCCTTTGAATCATTTTCTAGTTTCCTATGTTTACTCACATCTTGCTAAAAAAAAATAATTTTCTTATAAACCAAGACTTTTTAGGATAGTTATTATTCATCAACAAAAACAACAATTAGAGCTATTATTAATAATCATTTTTCCCCTTTGGTAAATGTGAAGGAAAAGTAAAGAAAGTCAAAAGACCAAAGGGAAAGAGGAAGAGAATGGGATGTTACCTGGGAGGTTCGTCTTGCCTTGTAGATGGGTCTCCTCATTTCAAGGTCTGTTCCTCCTTTTATCAGGATTAGAAATTAAATTAAATTTAGAGATCATAGGATTGTATGGGACAGTCTCCTGTTAAATACACTAACAAGGAACTGATACATAAAAATAAGAATGTCAAATGACTAATAATCAATGAGAATAATAATTATCTTCACTACTACAGGGAATTTTCCTTAAGATGTCAAATTATTATTAAAAAGAATCGCTGGGTGAATTTAGGAAATGGAGGGTTAGTTGCAATATCTCTATGGCCAGGGTTATTGAGCCATGAATAGAATGCAGCCTTCCCTATATTCTGTTACAGAGAAACTGTGATCTTATTTATGGAATGTTGTTGGCAATTCAACAATTGCCCATTTAGGCTTATTGTTCCTCTATATTCACAGCAGAGAAATTCACCTCTTGATAGCAGTCTCACATTATTAGATTGTTCATATTTATAAATTATAGAATATAATTCACCTGTCTGACAGTCATTTTGTCTTATGATGAGGATGATCATGATCATGATAATGATGATGATGTTGGGGCTAAAATGATTATGATTTAAAACCATTGTGTTTTTTTCTTAGCTTTTATTCTCTATAAATTGTTTTTATAGTTTAAATCAATAATCACAACCTTTTTTTTTTAATTTACAAAGTTTATGGCTATGATGAAGAAGGAGATACATCACATTGTTTCAATGTACTTAAATAAGTTAATAAATATTACATAATTTTTGTGATTATCAATATACAATTAATATGATATGATATAATATGGAATAATAAATTCCTCCATTTTGAATTGCAGAAAGTCAGGACTCTATAGGTATGACTTTTTATTTTTGCTTAGTTATAATGTAGCACAACTTCTCTTTTTAGAACTCTTTCATATCAAACACCAACTTGATTTTTTTGGTGACTTTCTTTATATGGGGGAGGAAGAAACTTTCTCTACCTTCAAGGTTCCTTTGGCTGACCTAATAATCAAATATACATGAGAGAGATTAGCAAGAGAAAGCAACCAAATTTAATTATATACATATGTAAGGAACCACATATACAGGAAAGGGTCAGAGACCACACATACATGAGAAATTCAAAGGGAAAATGTGGTTTATACGACATTCTGAGCTAAGGATGCGATAAGGCACCTTGGGGCTTCAGAAGGTCATTGCAGGGAGAGCACATATTCAATTAATTTCTTGGCTATATAGATAGGTCAAAAAAGTTTACCTCTGACAATCTCCTACTATGGGTAAGGACCCTAATTTAAATTCTTCTAAGTAGTTCAGGAGTTGGGGCAGAAGTTTCTCTTGAGCCCACAAGGTCTTGTTTGCCTTTAGCTCAAAACAATTCACATACCACAAAAGCACATATTGGGGTAACTCGTTCTGAACCCCTACACTTGAAATCCTTCAGAATCTGCTGAATTTCAAAATTCAGTTGTTGACTCAATCTTAAATGTCTGCAACCAAAACCACCGAAATCACCAGAATTGCTTCTTCCATCACTGAACTTTCTCTTTCTGCCTTTCTCTCCGACTGATGTGGCTGCAACAGATTTATCTTTCCATTGTGTCATAATTCCTGTTTCCCAGTTGTTACTGATGGTGAGCTCATCCTTTGGTTTCACACATCTCTGCAGCAGAAAGCAGAGTGCCAACACAAACCATTACCCTGGTGGCATGTGTCAGTGGGCACTCTTAGGAATAGCCTCCCTGCAGTTGTTGACTACAGAATAAGGCTAATGAGACATTTCCAAGGATTTTTCTTAGAGAAAGTAATTACCTAGTTATGGGGCTTGAACAACAGCAACACAATTTTGATCATGACAATCTATTGATTTTGGGGTTACTACTATGCAGATACCCAGTAAGATTGACAAAACGTTATCTAATGAATTTGTTTTTGTGCAAGCCCCTGGATCATAGGTCAAAAGAATTGTTGAAGCAAAATTTGGGAGGAAATACTCATTATATATTTATACTTGACATTATAGTCTAAAAAATGACAAAGCATTATTTTCACCTTACTAATCTTGCTGAACACTGACTTGTTTTATTTGCCTTTGGTTTTAACATATTTAAGAAAATTGTCATTACTTGTGTAATACAACAAAAGGAATATCTATAAAGGACATAAGACTCTTCTGAATATTTCAAAATATTGACGATGGCATACCTTTTCTGAAGATTGTAATTGCATAAAGATAAGTCTAATTCACAGTATTTAATTTATTTTCATTCATTGCTAATACAATTTTTGGTTATTTTTCTAATCAAAATGTATATACTTCTTTGTACAAAAAGATCCAGTTTACTTCAGATTAAAGCATAGAAGCTTAATCTACTAGAACTTTTGTGGTCGAATCCCACTGTTTGGTATACATTGGCTTTCTTGCTAGCTGCTTTCCCAGGGTCAAGTGAACCTTACCTCATAGAATAGAGATTACTTTTATCTGTTGTCATGTATTCTTTGAAAATCTACAGCTGAACTAAATTAAAATATAGCATGCAACATAGATTGATGGTGATGGTGGTGGTGGTATGTGTGTCTGCAAAGAGAAAGAAGTGAATGTGTGTATCAATTTGTGGTTATCCATGGTGAAATTCTGTTTTATATGAATTGGCAACATTTATATTTTAACTTAATTGACACTTCCTAATCAGTTTAATTACCTGTTTGTTGACTTCTTGTTTTAATTGGGAGGCCTTAAATTGCAAATAACAGAAAGCTCTGATTTAAGTGGTTTAAAAAATGAAAGGAAATTTTTTGGTTGTATGTATTGGTGGAAGGAGAAGGACAGAGCTCAGGCATTTCATTCAGAGGTTTATAATATCATGAAAAATCTAGCTCTGTGTCTCTAAGCTCTGTCCATCTTCATATTGGTTTTTCCTCATGATTTTATTAAAATGATTGTAACAAATGTAGACCTCACATCACTATATATGAAATTATCCCAAGGCTGACTGTTATTGGGCCAGTTTAGAATGAATATTCATGTCTGAACCCCATGACTGTGATGAAAGAAATGGGATTGTTCTGAGTCAAGGTCACATTCCTACACCTGAACTTGGAGGATGCCCAGGTCACGTTACCCATATCTGAAGCTAGGAAGGGAGCCAATTTTCCTGGAAGCACCGGGATCTCTAAATAAAAACTGGGGACAACTGGAAAAAGATAGGGTGAAAAAAAAATATGCATACTGAAAATATAATCAATAAATAGTTATTTTTTAAAAAATCTGCATTGCCTGCTGCAAAAAAAATATTGTGGTACTCAAACTCTCATATCTCATTCTATAAAGACTGACATTATTCTAAAAGACATTTTAGCAATTCCTTGTGGTATCAGAGAGTGGGTGTCAAAGACGAGTTCAGCAGGGAAGCAGAATGAAGAAAAAGCTGGACAATTTCCCAGCTCTCCTGAGTCAGGTCTTCACAGTATGGCTTCATTAATCTCTTTGAAGTAATTTCTCAGAACATCAGACACACATTTAAATGTTAGTACAAAAATACTTTTCAAAGCCAAATATGAATGCTTTTTATATCATGTATCATTTTGGATTAACTATATCTCTTTGATAAGGTGTAACTATTCCTCCAGATTTTATCCAATAGTGGCTTTAGAGAGGCCCAGGAGAGATATTTAAAATATTTAACAACTGCTTTGTCATGGGCTTCTGACAATCACAGTGCCTTCAGCCCAGGAAATGTTTTGCCGGCTCATGTCTCTCACCTATGAGTCTTAGTTTAATGACAGCCTGGTTAGGTCCTTCCACAGGGAACCTATAAGTAGTTTTAGTGAGCTCTGAAGATCAAAGAAAGATTTATTATTTTAAAATGCAACTCTAGCGGTAAAAATGGATGTCAAATGGCTTGATGCTTGTGAGTATCAGGTTTCTTCGGTCTCATTCACTTTTTTTCTTTCACTATTGGTCTGAACTTTTCAATTACAATAAGTAAGTATAAGTTGCTATCTTTTAAATAGTTATCAAACATACTTAAGCTTTTTGACCTAGAAAACAGATAAATAAACCTAGTTATAAATTATTTCTCCTATAGTTATAAAAATTTTTTTGTTCTGTCTTGTTTTTCATCTGTTTCTGATATGTCAATAAGCTGTCATATCTTAGACTGCCATCCACCAATTGTTTGTCTGCCTTTAGAACTCTGCCAACTTTGGAGAGAAATGATTACAGGGCCTACACCTGAGATCTGCCAACCCATAAGAGAATGATCATTTTATTGGGAAACTTGGTTTTGTTTAGAGAGGCACTGTTGAAAATTTCTGGAAAATTTTGGTGACTACTGTTCTCTGGTCACCCACAGTTTCCTGAAGTCATTGTCAACACCATGTGAAGTACAACCTGGAGTCAAGAAAAACAGTCCCCTAGAGAAGTCAAATGTTTAGACATATTTTTCTAACACCAAGAATAAATCAATTGGTATATGTGAATCTATTAGTATCTTAAATAAAAATCAAAGAAACTTTTATTGAAACGCTTAAAGCTGGATTATTGTTGACTTTAAATGCTAATAGAGACACTTAGTAATTGTGATCCCACTTAAGTTCTGAGCAAAACAGAAAATTTTACAAAATGCTTTGAAGGATCATTTAGGAACTTTATTGATCTCTTTATTTTTCCTCCTCAGAACAGGCAATGTGATCTCTTAAGCATAGTTTAAAAAAGCACATCTTGACCAGCTGTTAAATAAATTAAAAATATTTCTACTGTAATATTTCATACTTTCTCATCCTGTAATAATTCATAGTCCTGGGAACCAATGTGTTACCAGAGAAGAGAGTGTATAGAATTTGTCAGAGTGATGTTTACTCCCAAATTTATGTCTGTATTCTAGACATCTATACTCAAACTTTTGCATTTCAAACTCAAATGCCAAAGATAGAATTCAGAACTTGATCCCCTTGCATTGTTTGCTATGTAGTAAATGCCAGCATCGTGTTGCCATCATTTATTTATTGCTTGTAGAAATCTAGGAGTCACTCTGACTCTTTCACTCTTTCTAAAGTTCACACCCAGACAACTAATTGATAATGTCCTGTCAAGGTCATCTCTTAACATACCTTGAATCTATCAACTTTTCATTCTTCACTGCTACTTCCCTCACTCAAGTTATTTAATCTTCTATATCTGTACTTGTCCCTATTCACTCCATTCATTCTCTCCTAGCTGCCAAAATGAGCATCTAAAAGAACTCAAGCCTGATAGAGACAGTCTTTTATTTAAGAGATTTTAGTGGCTTCCCATGACTCCTAGAATTAAAAACAAAACAAAACAAACAAACAAACCACTGGTCTTGGCATGGCATATAAAGTCCTGGATCACTGGTTCTCAACACTGACTTCAAATTATAATAAATAACTGGTATTTTTTTTTTCAGGTACCTCAACAGAAATTACCTTCACTTTTTCAATTTTATTTCTGATGTTTCAGGGACAGAGTTTGGTTGCTTTAACCAAACATACGGGGTGGAGTGAATAGGTAGAGTAGTAAATGGAATAGGGATTCCCAGAAAATCATACAGTGCTAGCAAACCCACCAGTAGGAAATCTATAACCCAGCTTAAATAAGGTTGGGACTAGAGTGATTGTATAATTACTGTCATGGTTTCTCCTGTATATTAGTCAGGGTTCTTCTGAGAAACAGAAGCAATAGAGTATTCATTTATTCATTCATTCATTCTTTTACTTTAAGGGATTGGCTCTATGATTGTGGAGGCTTGGCAAGTCCAAAATCTGATGGAGGATGCTGGCAGGTTAGATACTCAGGACAGTTGTAGTTTGAATCCAAAAACAGTATTCTGGTAAGGCAAGAAACCATATTTTTCAGGTGAAGCCTGAAAGCAATCTGCTGGAGAATTTCTTCTTGCTATAATGGGAGGGGAGAATTAAATCTTTTGTTATAGTCAAGCTTTGAATTGAGTTTGGCTATAATAAGGCCAACCCAAAGTGTAGTGGGTCATCAGCTTTACACAAAGTCCATCGAATAGATGCAAACCTCATTTAAAAATATCTTCCCAGGAACATTCAGAATAATGTTGGATCAAATATCTTGGCACACTGGCCCAGCCAAGTTGACACACAAATTAGCCATCACACCTTGTTTATTCACTTTCCTTTGTGTAGCCTTTTAATAGACTGTTATAATTGAAGGCAGGGTATGTAAAGTGTTATCTATGAATTTCTGGACCATTTGCATAATAATTCAAGGAAAACTTCTTAAAGACTCCTGGGTCCCCATAGAGATTAATAGAATCAGAACTTGCCTCTTAATAAATACAGCAAATCATTTTTCTACCTAGAAATATTTGAAGATAATTAAATTGCTTTTTTTTTCTGAAATAATCCAATCCTATGGTAGTTATTATTATTTCCTTTGATTGTTTGCTTTACTAATACACAGTAATGATCAATATGCCTGTCTTCTACTCTCAGCATTGCCCTGAGATCTCAAGGACTTGAGACAGCAGTTTCATGAAAGATATGACTACAGTCCAGAAAAAAATTGCACGATCTTTTATTTATTATTTTTTTTTAGTTGTGTGGAATAGAATATTATCCATGATATTTGCTTGAAATGGCATTGAAAAAGTAACCTTGCTCTAAGTTGTTCTTACTTGCCTTATAGAATATTCTGAATTTAATTATAAGAAAGATGTACTTTGAGTCATAGTATGTATTCGGAAGAATAAAGATATGCATGAGAGGAAGCTGTCTTTTTGTCCTATTATAGTGAATTAGTAAATGTGTATATAAAAGCATTTCCAAAATAATTTCCTTAGGGCACTACTCATTTCAAAAATTAGTTCAGTAGTCAAAGAGTTCGGTGAATG